>NW_010247436.1:0-9349 GCF_000690775.1 Eurypyga helias | reverse complement strand
AAAGAGTGTTTGAAAAAAAAAAAGAAATTATCCTAAACATTAGCCTGCTTTTGTCTTCAGGTTCAGGGCTTTGTGGTATTTTAAACTAAACTGCAATCATTAAAAAAAAAGAAACCAACCCAAACCAAACAAACAAACAAATCCCCAACCAATGAAACGCAATTGGGATACATTCAAACACAAACAGAAAATAAAATAAAAGAATGTTTGAGATATCTGGAGGTGCTGCCAACAATGTGGACTCTGTGAAGAGGTTACACAAGAAACTAGAAAAAAATAAAAGCAACTAATTACCCAGCCCTTTGGAAAGCCCATTTCATACCCCAGGGCTAGATGACCTAAACCTTCCTGAGAAACAGCCATTTTCTGTGCCAGATTCTCCTGCTAGGCGCATTCTTCTAGATTACACATTCTGATACAGTGGAAAGGTCATTATTCAGCTCTGGAAGCTGTTAGAAACCTGAGTAAGGAAATATATTTCTCCATGTCAGCAAAGGCTGACAGATCAATAGCTGATGCTGTCTCTGCTGGTAGAAACCTTGGAGCAGCATCACTGCATCATGAATGATTCCTTTGGAGTTGCAGACGATGGAGCAATCATGGAGGCAAAGGAGAACAGAAACAGTAAACAGAATAAAGCCCAAAAGAATAATTCCTGCATACGAGTGAAGATCATCCATAAGTGGAAAGGTTCTGTGTGTTACTGCAATACCTCTCTATTTTTCTTGATATGTTTGCATGCTGGTTGGCCCCTTTTTCCACCCCCTCAATTCTCAGTAACATGGGAGAGATGCTTTCTGACAGACAAAAGATAATCTTACACTTGACTTCCAATATCAAGGCATTTTAACTGGCACACTTTATATTGAATAATTCATGGGTATTCAAGCTTTACTTCACTTCACAAAGAAAGTGCTTTCTCTTAGCAGCGACAGTAGATATGAGCAGCTAATTCATTATTTAAAGAGATTAAGTATTAGCAACTGGTATGGGCTCTTCAGAGCTCTTTTTATTCCCTTTGCTCATGTTATCCCCTGCCACTTGCCTGCCTAGTACAGATTTTAGATTGATTTTACCATATTAAAATCTTTTTTCAACAGATCTCTCCCCTAAAACCTCACAATTTCCTGCATTGCATTGTCCCATTCAAAAAATGTAAAGTAATAAAAAAAACTACAATGTACTGGTGAAATACTTTAAATCTGTGTGAGCTCATGGGAATGCACACAGATGCAACATTTTCACTCTTATGTTCAAAAAACAACAGATGAAAGTTGGGAAAGGCAAATCTGTATTTATGAGCAGTCTCTGGATTCTCACACCATGTGAAGGGGGAGAAGGGATGTTTGATTGAAACGCTGCAAATTGCTCATTGCTAAACTTCGAAGAGCTGCTGTTGAGATAGATCAACTTCTTGCACCTGGGGATTTGTCTCCTTTGGGATGCAGACCCTTAAATGTTGAAATCAGGTGGTTTTCAACATTAAAAGCTCTACCATTAGATATTACTATGCAGACACCCATATACATTTGGACCTGAGAGAATTATACCCATTCCCTCTTAGCAAAACTCTTATGAGCGAATTGTCATGTAGATTGAAATTAAAGAAACCTTTTGACTGTGACTTGATTAGACTTTGAAGCAGCCTTTAGTCTCTTCGTAGATTGGCATTAATTTTGCTGACAACAAAGGCTGCCATGCCATGAAGCTCCACTGCGGCTATGTAATTTGTGCAGTCAACAGCGAAGAGCATTTTTTTTTGGGTCTTTCTGCTGCCAGTATTTTAAAAATAACATAACAGCTTTAGCAGTGGTATAGGCTTACTCTACAGAGGAAAAATACACATGTATATACCTAAAAGCCTCAGACCAGAAAAGTGTTTAAGCACATTATCAGGTTATTGCAAGTTGCCCCAGTAAAGGTTTAAGAGTTCAGAGCTAAAGCTGCAGAGCTTTGCAGGCTTGCCTCTTCTTTTTTGCAAACAGTGTGTGTCTCCTTAGCAGAAGATGGTTACTTCCTCCATCACATGGAGGTGGGCTAAGGTGAGCTTGTTTTTGTCAGTGCACGGGAAGGGTTTCTCCCTCTACTGTTAGGGTCAAAACAATGCTGATATAATTAAAAAATACTAGAAGATAAGAATCATCAAAATGGTAACTGTGACATGAAAGTGCAGGTCTCTTGCAATTAAGTGATGTTGCTGTGAAGACCATGAATCAAGCCTCCAGATAAACATGGAGTAAAAAAAAGTAAAGTAATCACTTCCTTGTACCAGGAGACGACAGAACATAGAAGCAGAGAAAGTAGAAGACCAGCTTTAAAAAAATCTGGCTTTCACTTTGTTCCATGTACTGTTATTTTCACTAGAGACCGAGTAGACTAACCTTGTGATGGGAGCTGCCCTAAAAACCTGTGTCTGGGCTCTCTGGCTCCTGTTCATTGACAGCAGGTTAGGGCCACCTGGTCACCTCCATCCCCTCTTGCAGAAGCAATGTCCTATTTACGGCTGGAGGCTGCTCCCTGGGCAGTGAAATGAATTCCATGGTTCCACTCATCTTCAGCAGCAAGCTGTAATTCCCAGAAAGTTCTGAGTTCCCTGGGCAGCATTTCAGGCATGGATACCCAGAGGCAGTCTGTTCCCTTCTGTGCAAGCAAGGGGCAAATGATTAGCTCCTGGCACCTGACCTCGCGTTTGAGCCCAGGCTTAGGGTTAGGTACCCCAGTCCCACACAGCCCTGATGGGGGCTTGCCCTGCTACTTCTGTATTCATTGCTAGACGGGTCACGAGAAATTGAATGTCAGACAGACATGCTGTTCTAGCATGTAATTTCTTTCTCTTATATATAAGTAGTTCTCTCATTTGTGCTAAAATAATGAACCTGAAGTGAAGGATAAAACACTTGAGGTCAGCTGCTACTCCTAGTACCTCCCTTCTCTCTTGCCTCCTACCCGGCTTCACACTTAACTCTTTTTTTTTTCTTTTCATCTTGAGCAAAAATATGCGTTAGAGAATCTGGTTTATTCAAGCTTGCACTGAAATTTTAGCCAAATAACTTGCAAATCCCAGGATTTACAAGGAAAAAGGAGCAATACCTGAGGTCACAACTAAAACTTAATTCAGACCACTTGTTTTAAGCTCCATTTAAAAAGCCCATAATTTTTTTATTAAAGGAAAAGATATATTTTCATTCCACTCTTTGGACGGAACTTAAGGAGATTTGATATGATTCTCACAACTTAAGCCAAGCTTAATCACTGTTTTCAACTCAAGCTGGTGCCTGGCTGAATCAAAGCATTGTTACTGGAGAAAGTGCGGAGAGCACAGGGCTCCTTTACCTTATGCAAAGCCGCAGTTCTGGCAAGCAAAACTATTTTCCAGAATAACCTTAGGTACAAAGTTGGAACATTGTCTTGGAAATAATTTTGTTACTATTGGTATTACTTATAGCAGGAAAAAAAAAGAAGGGAAAAAGGAAAACGTGGCTTTCCTGAACCCCAGTAGCTGTCTTCTCTAAAGGGGGTAAATATTCCATAGGCAATACAGAGAAACTAGTTATGCAGAGGAATAAAACACTAGGGTTTGTAATCCATGTCTGCATGGACCTGCTGACTGCTTCTTCCACTAATGGTTCTGCTGAAGCCAGTGGAACTTCTCACAAGTAAAGTTGTACATCTGACGATGGCTCTAATTATGGGGGTTGTATTCAAAGCTCTTTAGGGTAAATGTAAATGTTTTACATCTAGATTTTTTTGTCTATTTTTGCAAAAATCTTCACATTCACAAGTAAAGGCTCTTTCATTGATGGTCTGTCTTTGCAATCAGGAAGAAAATCAAGCGTTCCTTTGAATTCAAGGTAATCTTTTCTAATGCTTTCAGGGTTTTTTGGCTGAGAACCATCCCTGTCTGAGGGAAACTGGTCCTGAATTCACTTCCCAAGTTACTAACATCCCCTTCTTGGGGCCAACCATGATTTGGAATGGATGGTAATGGGGCATGCCCTTTTCAACCCTAAGTGCTGTGAAGTGCCAAGAGGCTTCTCTTGCAGTAGCAATCTCTAAAATCAGTGCTAAGTATGGTAGAATGATGTCAACAATAATTCTGATTTTTAGGTAAAGAAAAATATCAGATTCCTATAAAAAGTGTATATACCCTTGCATTATTTCCTTTTATCAATCCTTTGCATCAGAACAGATTTTGACCTCATATTAGGTACTAAAAGATATGCAACACTAGAAATAGATTACGTTCTTTTCCTTTCTAAATTGGAAGCCTGTTTTTTGAATACATTAGATTGTATAATTTTACTGAAAATGGATTTTGTATTCGGAAAAAATAATAACTGCATCATAGTTAGAAGTGGGCTCAAAAATTCTAAATAGTTCACAACTCGCTCATGTTGTTTTTATTAGACAATACAAGACATGTAAAAAGGCAAAAGCTTTGTTTAGTGATTTAAACATATTTTGGCTTAAGATTATTGGCTTCCCTCGCTTGCCGTGTGGGTGGTCTAAAACTATGTCAAAAGATATTACATTTCCCTCAGAATTTATAAATTTTTGTCTTTTATAAAAGACAATTATATCTACTAGGCAAAGGTAAGCTAGCCTCATTTTGTACAGAAATAAAGCACAGGGTATTTAAGATCTGTGTTTGTGGAGATAAAACATACATGCCACAGTCCTTAGACTCTCTCTGATCCTGCCTCTGTCACCAGCAATTTATCTTCCTAATTTATTTGTTCAATATCAGAAATTTCTAAATTGCATTAAAGCAAGGTGATTGTCTATATGATGAAATAATGTTGTCCTTTTAAAATGTCTCTCTGCTCCCTGTTCTACCCTCTAATTATTTTAAGGAAGAATTTTTTTTTTTTTCCATGTATGGAATGACCCATTTCCTTCTGTAGGAAGATTTTTGATTGCAGAGGTGTTGTTTGCCAATAAACGTTCCTTCAGACAGCTGATCTTGTGTCTGGGGAGGGCATCAGAGGCTGTTCTGAACTCTAAATCCAGTGACTGAAGGGGGTTGCTGTCACCTCAAGAAAGTGGCACAGTGGAACATGAATAAATTGAGAATTCCCTACAGAAATTTTGCAGTACAACACCCATCTTCTCTTCATCTTCTAGGTAAATACACTAATCAGGTCCAGCACCCTGAAGAACCATCACTGTGATAAAACCTGTCTGCCAGGCAAATCAGGAAGCTGCTGCAACTCCCCGCAACTCACTAACTTTTGCAGATTATTTTTCCCCTACCAGTAAGGCCATCCCCCACGTCATGGATCTTCCTGCTTCCCCCACCCAGGTGGCCAAAGGAGCAAGCTCTTTCCTCCCATCCATGCACCAGTGGCATTTTAGAGCTATTCAGTGGAACCCGTGACCAGAGAGAGGCAATTCCAATATTCTTGCTGATGTCCCAGTTCAGGTACTCACTGTCCTGGAGGTAGCATGTTCTTATTTTCTACTTTGCTATGTCTGCTGACCATTACATTTCTGTTGGTTTAACCAGATTTCAGTGAGTTTTTCTACTGCAGAAACTAGTGTGCTGTCATCAGCAGCTTCCTGAATCACATTATTTCATTTAGCATTTGGAACAAAGTGTTAAGGAAGAGGAGGGTTGAGACAATAAACAACATACAGGCTAATTTATTCTCATGTATAGATAGGCTACAAGTGTAGATGTTTCTCGTTTCATAGTTTGAAAGTAGATTTAGGAAAACATGGAGAAAATACAACCAGAGAAACTATGTATATATATTAAGTGAAATATATAAAAGGCAGAATCTCACTGAAGCAAAAGTGATGATTACTTAACCACAAACTGGAGCTTGATTAGGTTAATATTAAAAGTATCCTTAATTGCTAACATACATACATACATACATACATAAATGATTGCCTGCTAAGCAGTCTGAAATGATTAAAGGAAGACTTTTTATTGTAAGGCAGTTTGAGAAAATGTGGGACATTAAGTGAAATACTGTATTAGTAAATAACCGATAAAAAGATAAAAATCTTAAACCACTAAATCAATTGATTTTTACGAAGAGTGAATAGGGAACTTTAAAACAATATAAGGGTAGTGTTAACTGAGATCTCCTTTACTAAGTCACTATTATTATGATTTTATGTAGGTTACTGTACAGAGTAGGTTTGGATTTTTTTACTATAGGCAAGCAAATATATTTGGCTTTATTTGAGCAATGAGATTAAGAACTACCTACAAGTGGATATTTTAATTGGCAGATGGAAACAACGTATTCCTTTCCTTTAGTACATGAGATTATATTAAAACAGATTATTGTTTTTCAGCCTGTAGAATTTCTAGATGTTATGGGATTAATCTGAAAAACTGATCTTTCAAAGTGAATTTTGTGTGTGTGTGAATAGAACAATCTATGCATACTCCTTGCAGTGGGGCCCAAGTGAAACTTTTAAGGTCAGATCCTGAAACTTTACTCAACAGTAAGGTCAAGTAGAGTGTTGCCTGAAAAGAAATTAGGGAATAAACCCACCAAAACCATTTCCAGTAAAGGTCATGAGGACATTTTTTTTCTATGAAAATATTTGTAGAAACATTTTTCTGTGTTCTAAGATTTGTCTGATAGATAATATTTCTTTGAAAAAAATGCAATATTTTTATCTGTTTAGCTGAAAAGGCATTTCTGTCTGAAAACAAAATGTCTCATGAAAAACAAACAAACAAACAAAAAATCAATCCCTTTTAGTTTATTTTAGTTTGAGGCTTTTCTTTCACTTTTGGCATGAGAGTGCCTTCTCTCTGCAGTTGTTTCTTCCAGACAGAGGCCGAATTTGGGGCTGGAGTGTGGGACATGTGATGGGGCTCCATGCCCCTCAAGAAGGGCACTGTGCATGACTGTTTCTCAAATGCATGTGTCCAGGTGGTGCAGGCACTGGGTCTTGTCGCTGCCCGGGCTGCATGGCATGGAGTGATACCACCATGTCAGGGGATATGGAGACTTGGTCCCCATGTCGGGTATAACACAGGTGGGGGCTCAGCATCTTCACTAGCACTGACCCTGCATCCACTGCTGACTGCCATTAAATAGGAATTGAACCCGGGAGGAGGACAGACCTGGGGAGGAAGGCATAGCTGCCTTTCCCTTTCATTAAATATACAGCCATCCGTGCTGTGCTTAGCTGTGCAAATTCATGGGTCAGGGCTGCAATGCGTTTGCTTTGAGGATGCTGGAGCCAGTCTGAACATGCAGCATCAGCATGGAGTGGCGACGGGGAGGTGGAGAAAAGGAATAGGTGAAGGGCTGTGGATGAAGGCAAAACTTCCTTTCCAAAGCCCTTGGCCTTTGTTCTGCATATCCTTAAAAACATAAATATGTGTTTCTGGTTGATCTCATGCTGCATCCTACATCAGACGGTTGGGCCAGCCTGGCTGGGTGGGCTGCAGGTCATGCAACTGTAACTCCAGAACTCCTTGGTGCAAAGCCGAAGGCAGCAGCGGTGCAGCTTTTCCTGATGGATCATGGATGGCAGTGATAAAGAGTTTTTTTGCATGTGGACACTCCCTCCTGGAAAAGGGAATGGGAAGAAAATGATTAAAAAATGAGTTTATGCAAGAACTGTCACAGAAGTAACACTGAGTTCATAGTTGTCCAGTACAGGATTCATCTGCCGGAGATAAAACACTCAAAGTACTTCTAACATCGGTAGTTCAGAAAATTCATGTTTTCTTACGTATTTTATTTAGATGTTACTGTAAGACAGATTTTAAAATTCTGTTTTGCAACTGCTGTAGATACAAACTCATAGATATCTATTGACATGTACATATATATCTGTCCATCAGTCTTTATTACACATGTACATAGACACACACACCTTCCAAATAATTTTCCACATATCAAGTAAGGCAGTTTGTGTTCTGTGGAATCCAAAACAAATCTGAGTATTTTTTCTTTCTCTCATTTAATGTTTATATTGAAAAGTGATAGAAAACTAAAGAAATGTAACTCCCATTGAGATATGTCTATGCTGTACATGGAGGTATCTAGAAGCAGTGTGATTTAAACAAACATGAATTTCCATTCACTTTTCTTTATGTAGATTTCTAAATTAAAATCCAGATAACTCTGCTCCACCAGTGGTTATTTTGACCCAACTAGAATTTAGTTTCTTAAAAGCTTCCTTTAAGGTTTTAATTACTGCCCTCTCATTTCAGTTTCAAAAGGTGGTTTCTGCATGATCTGCCGGTCACTTTTGAGTGACTGCTTTTTCACTTCATCCAGACAACCTTTGTTGCCATGTATGAGAGATGTTTGCTTTTCTAACATGTCACTTCGCATCTTTCTTCCAGAGCGCTTGTTCCACAGCCTGTTTCACGCATCTCCCTCTCTCCTAGCATGTTCATACTATTCTTCGATATGTTTCTCAGCATTTTTGTAAACTTAAATAAACATAGCTTCAGTGTCAGAGTTTCTCCCGTGGCGTGATAGTGGTCCAGACACTGCCTTTGGATGCGTGTGCCTTCGGGTCCCCTTGCTGTCAACAGGAACTCCATGTGCATCTTGAGGGCACTCTTTTGCTCTGAGACCTCACTTGGAAAAAAGGTCTTAATCTACAAACACTTTGCCAGGATCCTTGTACGATAATCTGTAATACTTGTGGCATTTGTATTTTCTAGGGAAGTACATCAACACATGTCCACATGTTTTATTTACAGTCTAACGGAGGTGACTATGACAGTAAAAGCACTTTGCATGCCCACATCCAGAAGCTGTCCTTCAGGTGCAGCACACGCAGAAGTAATTGGATATTTTGCTGCATAAGGATTCACTTGCTTGGTCTGGTTCTATTTGCTTAAAAGGTGAGTCTCAGAGAATACAAAATGTTGGATATAAACACCACAGGTTTGTGTTGAATGTACATCCCTTACAGTAATTCCAGAACACAAATGTAATATTGTTTTTTGTGGCTCAAGTGAAAACTAAGATTAAAAAAAAGAAAAAAAAAAGGAGAAAGGAGGTATTTCTTGTCTAAAAATATGTTTTTCACACAGTAGAAACAAACAATAGAGAAGTGCCTCGCTTATAAATCTGAGTTTGCCTTTCCAGGACACTGTATGAAAAGATGACCTCCCCCCTAGTCCAAACTCAACTGTTTCTTACATGTTTCCCTGGCTTGCTTTCCTCTTGCAAATAGCTGTTCTCCTGCCTGTTGTGTTTGCCACCGGTCCCCATCGAACTCTTGGATCTGTATAGTTTAACTCCACTGAGGTTTCACCGTAGCACTAACACAGTATTTTGCTCAGGACCTCCCTCCCCAGTTTGGGTCAGTCACTACACAGACCAACTCTCTCGCTCCTGTTGCTCCTGCC
>NW_010247435.1:0-344 GCF_000690775.1 Eurypyga helias | reverse complement strand
CCGGTCCCCCCCCCAGGCACTGGACAGCGCTCCAAGGTCTCCCCGGAGCCTTCCCTTCTCCCTGCCGGCCAATCCCAACATTCCCAAACCCCACTCCTCCCGGACCTTGGGGGGTTTGTGGACGCGCCGGTAGTCACGGAAATCCTCCAGCTTCTGCTGGGTGTCCTGCATGGTTTTCTGGGGGCTGCGGTCCTCCAGCCAGGGAATGGTACGCCGGATCCACTCCAGGAGCTGCGGGAAGAGCAGGACGAGGTGAGCGGGAGCAGGGAAAGGGCTGGTTTTGGGGGAGAGGGGGACCCCCGTCCCCCCCCCGCTCACGTCCGGAGCGGGCTTCCGCTAGTCCT
>NW_010247434.1:21020-24385 GCF_000690775.1 Eurypyga helias | reverse complement strand
TAGCCGGAGTTAAACCATGACACAGTGCTATAAAAGTTCCTGTTGCATTACATGCCATATTTTTTGAGCCAGTATTCAACATGGTTCTTTCTTCTTTTTCTTTTACAGAGAAATACTTCCCATTGCTAGCAATGGCCTGTATCTTCCTTCAGGTGCAGCTGTTTTAAAGTTCACAGGGGGAGCAGCTCTAGCGATGCACACTCAGGTGACTGGCAACTTACAAGTGTTCACCCAAGTGCACCAAACAGCCGGGCACTGCATACTCTTGTCTTCATGGTGATGAAGGATCTCTCTCCACCCACAGCATGTGTGCATGGAGCTGTGCTCACACCTATTTTCTGCCCCGTGACCTTGCCCATATTGCAGCTCTTCTAACACAGAACTTACAGTTTGGATGCATCTTTTTGATGTGCCTCAGCCAGGACTGACTGCGGCTCTTCTAACTCCCGCTGGGGCTCCATTTCAGCGTTTGTGCTGTGAGCTCATTTTCAGTGTGCACATCTTTCTGGTCCAAATGTGAAGTCTCAAGGCTGCTCTCCTGAGCTACCTCAGCCCTGACTTGCTTTAATTCCTGTTTTTTAAGCCCACTCCCTCCCCAGCAGCTAATGAGTGTGACCCTGGTGGACTTCAGGTCTCAGAGCCATCCTGGCTTTTCGGGGCAGAAGCATCCTTTATATAGCCCAGAACTACACTAAAAAAATTGTGCCAGCACAGGATGATCACCTGGAGAAATCTGTAGTCCGAGGCAATGCTGCTCTCCTGGGAAGTCTGCTAGCCTGGCTACAGCTATGACACGGGAGAGGAGAGGACTTTTTCAGCATGACTTACAGCTTTTAAGGAGGTGGTGTCATTAGGGCAAGTCCTCGCACAAGCCTCCGCTGTGCCTGCACCAGTGGTTTCCCTGGCACAGCTACCGGGAAGGGGTCTGCAGCACAGGCAGACCCTCTGCCTTCTTCCAACATAATCAAATGCCCATTTTAGATGAGAACCTGATTAATTTATACAGCTTTTAGCCTCAGCTGTGCCTGAAATCTTGTGTATCCTAGCCCATTGTCACGAACTCCAAAGCAGGCAGTGCTTCATCCCTTGTCTTTAATGGAGAAACATGAAGACAGCTGCTGGGATCTGGAACTGAGTGGGAGCATCTTTCAAAATGGTTTTATCTCATTACCTCTGTGGCACGCTAGCACGTAATCCCATATTCATTTAACAATTATTTGGATGCAACAGGCTTGAGGGTCTATTTTTTTTCATCACAGTCAATTGCTCTGAAATGTGAAATTTGTTTACAAAACATTTACAAAACTGTTATTAAATCTAGAATTACTACCCTCCCAGCGCAGTCACTGCCACATATTCTCTTAGGCTCTTTTATTTTACAGGGTGCATTCATTTCCTAGGTCTGTTTCCAGAAGGTTTACACTGACCTCTACTTGTACGGATGCAAAAGTGTCAGACTATGGGGCTAAGCTTTTTGTTAAGCACCTGGCAGTTAGATAGGCTCTAATAAACATTAGTCTTAGTACAGCCCTTAGGTTGATGTTCTCCATGAGTAAGGCTTTGAGGGGTTGCAATAATCCAAAGGATTCAAATACATGTTTTAACAATGTAAATTCTGACACGTGGCCCCTTCCAAGTGGTTACTGTGCCTGGGCAGGAGCTGGTTAGGAAAATTGAAGTTTTTACACATGCAAATCTAAGCTTACAGGAAAAATTCAAAAGAAACCTCTCCCTTTCAAAGCTGATCACAGGGATAGTTGGCATCAGGCACCAGGAAGCTGCTATCAGTTGTCTTTTGCCTTGTTTGGGCTTGCAATGTAAGTTTTGTGTGTATTATGAGTCAGGAAAGCTGCTCCTTCATTCCACTTTAGCCAATAGAAGTTGCTGTGGTAGGTACAATATGGGCCTTGTTCACTTGAGCAGCATCAGCTAGATGTCAGGAATCAGCAGACAGATCTTATTTTGCTCTGGGGGAAAAGGAAAACTACAGGTAAGCATGGAAGCTGAGACAGGAAAAAAGAAATGACTGACAGTGTTTTCAGTCTGAGAAGGACAGCAGAGAGCAATTTGATTTCCTGCTGCACAAACTGTGGCCCAGGCATCAAAAAAGCACGTGTGTCAGGTGGAAGGGGGAGAAAAAGAATAAATTCAACTCAGCTCTCTGTTTTTGCATACAGTGATTATAAGAAAGTACCTACCCACTGGGAAAGCTGCTTCTGCTTCACCAATGATTTCTGTGTTCGCTGAGCTGTAAGCAATGCTCCCTACTTTTTGCTTGGAAATGCAATGATTATTCAATAAAATTCAGTGTCCTGTTTTGAGCAGTGTCTGACTCAGCAATCCAGTCAGACCATTTGCCCTAAACTGTCTTTCCCTTTTCTATATGTCTTGTTTAAAGTTCAGGCAAGCAGCGGTGTCTGTGGGACTTAGCTTGAATTTCTTAGTGTTCTTTCACAGAGGTCCTAACAGCTGTGGGGTGGATGGTGGGCAAAGGCACTCCTCATGAGGGATCTCCCCTCCCCTGGTTAACTGGATGGTTCATTAAAATGGTCTACATTGTGCATTTATAGGAAAAAAATTAAAATTGTGTCTTAGTTGCATTTGTAAAGGGTCAAGCAACTTATTGGCTTCTTTGGGCCAGGGAAGCCGAAATGTTTATTCCATTGTTCCCATTTCAGCTACTGGGATGGTCTGCTGCTGCTCTGCCTTTCTGTTTTGAATGTAGTGGGCAAGTCAAATGAACGTCTGCAACGTTGAGCAAAAAGCCAGGAGGAAGTTTTCCAGAGCAGGAACTTTCCTGCAGCAGAAGTCCCTGGGAAGAAAAAAAAAAAAAACACCCAAACACCCAAAGGTTCCTTCTCCCTCTACTTTCCTTCTACTTTGGAACAGTACTGGGTTAGCAGGGAAAACCAATTAATGCTCAAGCATCACACAATCTATAAATGTCTGTCTCTGAAAAACAACATGATATGAGGATTCAGGGGGAGACGGGGGACATGTCCAGAGGGATGAGACAAGCGGGAGTCACTGCTTAGAAATAGAGAGGAATCCTCTTGAGAACATCCTAGGAGTTTCCAACTTTTCCAGAAGAGCTAGTGCACCAGTGGAAAAAAAAAAAAAAAAAGGGAATTGTTTAAGTGGAAGCACAGGGAAGGCTGAAAGACAAATCTGAAGTGGAGATGGGAGATGGGAAACCCAAGACAACAAACTACCATGTTCAACATGACGTTTATTCTCAACCACACAGTGAAACTGGGTAGACTCCAGCTCACAGCACTTGACATGGATTGGACCATCCCAAACTCCCTCCGGCTGTGGAATACCGCAGATGCCACGGTTTTACACAGACTGAGCGAGATGGTCAA
>NW_010247434.1:0-21000 GCF_000690775.1 Eurypyga helias | reverse complement strand
GGGCAAACGAGGAGTGTCCCTAAGTGTCTCTTGGCACAAAGAGCTGTAACTTGCACATACTCATGTGTCTTACTACCCACAGCCCTGACTCTGCACAGATGCTGCGAGTAGAAGGTGCTCAAGAGCTTAGTGAGAAAGAAAACCACTCGGCTCTGCTCCTGGCTGTTCAAGAAATCCAAACAGCATATGCTAGAAAGTCCCAGCAGTAAAAATAAGGCAGGTCAGAAGACTCCCTCCCCACAGTTTTTTTTGCATCAGCCCTGCACTTGGAATAGGAGTTACTGTGCTAGAGAAGGGAATGGCAGGAAAATATTCAGGTAGCACAGGCACTGGCAGGACACCTGAAGAGATGGAGCTGTAGGGGCTGACACAGACAGGGGAACTGGCAGGCAAAGCGCAGCCGTTCAAGATCATTCCAACACCCCTGAAATGCTGGGCAGTTGTTCCCACTACCTGACTGTGGGGAAGAAAAACTCTGATTTTTCTCTTCCTCCTGTGCTGGTCAGATAGGCACCAGGAGCGATGCAAGAATAGGATAGAGAGTGTCCAGGCAGTGTTCAGCAGAGGAGGGAGGATAAGAAAAAGAGGGCATAAAGCTTTCCTATAAATAAAAAACAGCAAAAACTTTGCTGCAGCCCAGCCAGGGCCATGCCCACACAAACAGCCGTTTTCACTCCCCAGGAAGCTCCTGGCCGGAAGCAGCGCAGATGCTTCCATTGCTGCCCTGCTGCATCGGTGCTAAACCACCCACGCTCCTGCAGCTGCAAGAGCCTCAGCCTCTACTGCGGCTGCAGGTTTTATCACCGTGGGAGCTGCCTGGAAACCGGAGTGGAAAGGGCTGCTGCAAGGCTCAAGGGCATCTAGCAAACCCTCACTGAAACGCTGAATGAGATTTAATGGGGAGGACGCCCGAGTTGTATAAAACCATCCCAAAGGCTTGTGCAATTTGCACCAGGTTCATGGTGCACTGTTAATGCTCTGTGATGGCACTGAATCGCTTTACAGAAAGATTGTGGCTCTTTAGCAAATCATAGGGGGATGCTCCTTAAGGGTTCCCATATAGTTGACTCTATAGAGGAAGAATAGTCTTGAGGTTAAGATGTGAAGGAGGAAAAGCATTGTCAAGGAAATGTGATGTAGGGACTTAAGAACTTGATTGAAATTAGGTTCCCACGTGCCTTTTTATAGACATGCTCAGGATCCCAGGAAACAGGACATTTAAAATCTAATACTCCTAGCTGCTTTCCCCGCCACAGACCATCTCTGACACTGAGGTCTATCACACAATTGTGCTGTCTCCAGTCCATTCAAGAAGCCAGAGCCCTGACCTGCCCTGTGCAAATGTCTCCCCTCTTCTGTGCATAGCACAAAAAGGGCAACTGAGATAATAATAACAGATTTTTAAGGTACCTCATCACAACTCCCAGCCAGAAGATCACTGTTAACCAAACTAATCACAGGTTGAAGAAAACCATCAGCGTTTGCACCCACAACTTTGCCATTGCCTTCTAGTGCAGCACGTCAGAGCTCAGGACAGTGTGCTCTGGGTCACACCTCCCCCCCTTCCCCAGCAGAGCAATATTTGCCTTTGCCTTCCCCCCAGGCAGAAGTGCAAGGTTTTTGCACCCATTTTGCTCTGATGTAGTAGATGCAATAGAACTGAGGTTGAAGGCAGCCTATTTACTGCATGAACAGCATGTCTCTCTTCCAATCTAGATAAGCCTCAGGGTCTGGCAAAAAAAACCCATTGCTTTTACGTTTTATGTCTGCTCTGTGCTGGAGGGAGAGGGAAAGATAATGCAAGACTTCCCTCAAATAAAACTATCTGCAAAGCTGGTTTGGAAGAGAGGTAAGGACTCCCAAGCTATCCACACGAGACAACAGTACATACACCCGCAATGCATAGCCCTCACGAGATGGCACTTACTTCCCAATCTCCCAAGTACTTCTTTGCTAAAGGCTTTGTCCAGCAGTCGGATCTCAGCCAGAGCCTCCTCTTCTTCCAACAGCAGGCCGACAATCCTCTGGCCAAGAAATCCTCCTGCTCCTGTCACCAGACAGCTTACCCCAGCCAGGGACATTGCTCTGGGTTGCTCCTTGATGTCGGGCCGGTTCACCTCCTGCCTGAGGAAACGAACACAAAGCATCAACCTCTGGAGTCTTTACAAATCAGAGAGTCTTACCAGAAGGAG
Source organism: Eurypyga helias (assembly GCF_000690775.1). NCBI lineage: Eukaryota > Metazoa > Chordata > Aves > Eurypygiformes > Eurypygidae > Eurypyga > Eurypyga helias. The sequence continues at coordinate 18,808 of NW_010247434.1, read as the reverse complement.
AGACTACTGGAAAACAAACTCTAACCCCTACATTAAACAACAATGTTTAAAGCATGCCTTACTTCTACCACCTATTCCTATTCAGAAGTAGCCTACACATTTTCCCATGGACAGAAAAAAAAAAAAAAAACTATTTAGAAACTATTACTAAAGAATTTAACAAACCTGAAAATGCTCAAAATCAGCTTCAATGCCAAACAAACCAAACAGAAGTCTGCCTGAATCCTTGGTTCCACCTCTCTAGCACTCGAAAGACTGTGGGGGAGATTTGCCTGTATTTAAATACTGCTGAGCACCACCACAGTCATTCTGCTTCCCCTCCCTCTCTCGTGCCTCCTTTGCTGCAAACAAATGTGGTGCTTCCATCACAGCCCACCCCCACACACACCCATAAAGAGGAAGGCTCTGGATGCAGCAAGGTCTGAGCCGGGATGTGTTCCTGCATGCCTAAACCCTCGGAGGGTACACCCTCATGCTGATCATTCTCTGTAGCTGCGCTCGCTTGTGTAATACAGTGTTAATAGGAAGGTAAAGAGCATTAAAATCAAATGCAAATAGCAGGAGTAGGTGTTTATTTATAGTGGTTTGAGAAGGGGACTCTACTGCTGTAGGGTTTTCTGACACTGGGCTCCCCCGTTGTAGCACAGGTGTCTCTCTTCGTGCAAAATCGAAAACTAACCTCTGGAGTTTTGTGTTTGCTCAGGCTACTCGAGGCATTCGAAGGGATGAAAGGGTCTGAGGTACCATTAAATTAAAGCTGTGGGAGAAAAAAGCTTCACCGCTGAAACAACCGGTGTGAGAGTACCTGGTTAAAATCAGGCTGTGGCTGGCTGTTTGGGCCTTTGCGGTGAACTGTGTCATTACTTTTTATATCTCCAAAATACAGGGAAACCCTTATTTCTCCCCAGGGGTTCACTCCAGTTCTATCAAAACCCCAGGGCAGGGCTTAGGTGCTGGCCTGAAGCTCCTAATACCTGCACCGCCTTCCTGGGTCTTTGTGTGCTGTGGGGACACGCTGACCGGAGCTGTGGTTTTCCCTTTCTCTCACACAGGGACAGGCAGATATCCCTGCTGAAGCAAGATGGTAAACCTTAAGTGAGAAGGAAGTTAAAAAGAAGCCCAACAACTCATTAGGCTGAAATCACAGGAAAGAGGATCACTGATTTCAGGCACAGCTGGAATGGATCTCTAAAAATGCTTCACTTCCATTTGGGCGACTAACTCCTGAACTCCCTTTTTTATTCTGTCATTAATTTCTCTCATTGAAGAGAGCCCTGGAGAAAGGCTGTAGAAGCAGCACCCCCACATTGTTACTTTTTTAGAGCAAATCCGGCCTGCAAGTGACAGGAGGAAAGCAAAACCATTTCTGTTGGAAAAGTTTTTAGCTGACACAGATGACGAAGTTTTGGCCAATGTTTCAATCACAGAGTCCTTGAAAATCCTTCCCTTACCCCAACGAAGCTTAGAAAAAAATTTGTTATCAGTGCTTCTTTCCTTGGCTTCTCTCAGGCAGGACCTTGACGTTGTACGTTCTTATCAGAAGCTGCTGCAAATTAATGCTGTGGAGTGCATGCGTTTTGCAAGGAAAAATAACTGACCAAAGCCTGCTGTTGCAACCCGTGTTCTCTGAAAGGGTGCAGAACGGTGTTAGAAAGAAATAAAATGCCTTAAAGGGGCATTATAACAATAGACAACACAGCGTAGCCTCTTAGGATAGAGAACACTCTCCTGCCCCAAGGCTGCCTATTAGAGTGACCAAGCTTAGCCGGGCTAGTCCTTCATATTCCCAATAGGAGTGCTGCGTAGGGGTCCTGCTGTGCGTTTGTCCTCTTAGGGACTACTGGGCCCAATGCTTGGCTTAGTTTGAGGGAATTTTATACATCACTACTGAGCAGTCTTCATTGGAAGTGCTGCTTGTGGATGTCAGGGGTCAGATGGCAGCAGTTTGCTCTATTCAAGTGCAGACCTGCTGGTGCTTCCTGCGGTCTCACCTGGAGAAAACGTTTCCACCTACTTGACATTGCTGCGTGGAGTTGCTGGGTGGCATGGCAGTTCCTCTGTGCTGCAAATGAGACTGGCTCTGGTGTCCCCTGAAGGACATGGAGGCAGATGCTGGAACGGGCTGTACGCCCCAGAATGGTGTCAATGAGCAGAGAGACCAGAGCCCACCAGAACCCTGATCACCAGGAACAACTTGAAGAAATTCGGAGCTATTGCACGCGTCTGGGATTTGCAGACTAAATCATAATTCAGCAGAGTCTAAAAAGTTTACCAACTCTGCATTCTGCGTCAAGGCACAGTCATTTTTTAGCTATGTTGTCTTGTTCTCCTTGACTTTATCCTAAAATAAGGCCTTCACGACCTGATATTTCACTATAGAGTGAGCTGCATGACTAAGAGAATCATTTTAGGAAATCAAAGCTTGTAAATTTTGGCTTGTGCTGGAGAATCACTATACATGGACTAAGTGGATAGCTTAGTATAGGTGCAATCCATTATGTCCCATCACCACCATGTCCCTGATCTGCTGGTCCAGGAACAGTGTTGTTCCTCCAGCTTCGTTAGTGCTTACTGTGACAAAGATACTTTGGGGCAATGACAGGCTGGTGTTAAGAGAGCTTTCTTAGCCTTGTCACAAGGAGAAAAAGGGATTAGAAGCGGATGTAGTGGAGATGAGAAGACAGCAAGAGAGAAGTAGTGAAGGGAAAATTCCCAGCAGCATGGATAACAAACTCCATCATGGTACCAGAATGAATAAATGCAATAACATTGCAGACCATAGAAGTTCTAGGTAGGATAAAATACACTTGTACAGAGGGCGATGCTGTTTAATTGTGCAATCAGTCAAAAGAAGCTATGCAGGAATAAAAAGAGAAGAACAGATCCTTTTGTCTAGAAGAACAGATCCTTTTGTCTAGAAAAGAAGTCTGATTTAAGAATGGGTTTTCTGGAGTCTGCCCTGTTGCCCAGACTGATGAGAACAGAAGCAGGGAAAAGCAAAGGCATGCTCGTTATTGAACTGGACTTTTTGCTGTCTGTAGAGTAATTGCAACCAAAAAGCCATAAAAAAATACATGTGCTTTTCATGTGAAAAATTAAGGTATTTCATACCATATGCCTGCAAGCTCAAAATGCCTGGATGCTGCCACTCTAAGAAAGAGGGTGTATGCTGAGATGCAGATTTACTCCAGGAAAACTTTGCCCCTTCAGGGTGGGAGGCACTGTTCCCTCCTGGAAACATTTTCCTCTTTCTTCTGGTTACACATTGACAAGAGGCAACAAGACTTAAATAAATAACTCCTGGACATCTGTGCTGAATCAAACTCTAAATAAACACAACTTTTCACAGTGGGAAACAGTTTTAAGACACTTTAACCAAGGTATGAAAATAACCACCTTAAGAGATCTCAACGTTTCTCTGTATTCATACCTGATGAAGAAAATAGCTCCTATTTCAGTAGTACCTAAATCCTTTTGGTAGTAGGGAAAAAGTGACTGTAAACCTTTATTACATGATCTTCAATATCAGAACGACTTACTTGTAGTATTCTTTGCTATATTAGACTGCATGAGTTGGGCAATTAACTAGAAACAAATATTTAGTCTCATTTTCCCTTCAGTTTTAGGTAGAACTGTGTTTCCTCAACAGAAATTGGTAAGTGAATTCTTTATTTAAAGGCCATAGAAATTTGCACCATATGCCAAAGGAAAATGTTTATATTTGGATCTATTTTGTAGATAAACTGCCCTTGTAAATAGACCGATTCCCTGTCCCTGCTGCATTCTCCAGGGATGTTGGGAGGCAGCAGGGTTTGATTAGTCCTTAACCCACATGTTTATAATCTCTTTGGGCACATTTTTTTTGGAAGATTTGACCTTGCATCAGAGATATGCACAACAATCAAATGCAGAAAGCAGGACAGAGTGTAGAAAGGGGACATACGACTTTGCTATGCATTGGCACAGGCTTAATCCAGATTGCAGAAAACTTCCAAAGCCTCAGAAACATCGTAGGATGGACTTGTTCAATAGACTCTCAGCCTGGTCGAACCCTCTGAGCTCTTCTTTTAAGCTCACTCACAAAATAGCTTTCTTTTTCCTTCATAAAATGCCTTCTGCAGCCTCTTTCATAGAGATACAGGTGCTGCCCCTGCAACTCCATGGTAGCTGAGCATGGCAACGCACCGTTACGGCAGGGTAAGATTTGATGTGCAGATATTACTTTACGATTCTGTGATGTCCCCCAACAATTTAGGCTGAAAGGAGCCTCTGGAGTCTCTGATCCAACCTCTTCTCAAAGCAGCAGCAGATTAGATGAGGTTGTTCAGGACTTTACCCAGTCTCCATCTCTAAGGAGCATCTCTATTGCAGTGTCTGACCAGCCTCCGGGTGAATTTTTTCCCACTATCTGGAAATTTCCTCATTGCAACTTGTGTCCATTGCCTGTCACCCTCATACTGCACACATCCGAGAAGCTGGGCTGCATCTTCCCTCCAACTGAGTAGTAAAAGATAGTGATTTGGCAACCCCCTACCCTTACCTTTAGCTTTTTCAGGACTGAGCACATCAGGTTGTCTCTGTCTCTTCTTGTACATCCTTGAAGTCTATCAAAATGTGCGACCTGGTATTATTCCATGGCCTTATCCGCTGGGCTGTCAGCCCGCCAGCAAGGTTTATTATTACTGGAACAGGGAGGAAGGCCTCCATGTGAAGGCCTCTGGAAGATGACTGCAGACACTGTTATCTCTGCAAGAAATTCAGGTCTAAACAGAGTGAACTTACAGGGCTATCTTCTCTCTTCTGCCTCCTTAAGGCCAATTTAAAGTAGGTCTGATGCTGAAGGTCACTTCTGGATAGCGTGGCTCTTCCGTGCATGCCAGGGAAGTGGGCACCAGGGTCTCTGCCCGCTGCAAAGCTGAGACGCCCCTGCGAGATGGGACTCTGCCACAGGCAGTGGCTTGCCCTTGAAACCTCAGCTGAAGAGCAGCTTTGTCATTTGCATCCAGGATGCACATGCCTGATTCTGTAGCAGTTCCCCTTTGGTACCGATCCCTGCGGCATGATACTCGCACAAATCTGACTGGCAAGATCTTCCCCTTATTCCCAGGGGCATGCAGAACTATCCAAGTATGCAGGCATTGCCTCACTTTTGGAATACATGGTGATCTAAAAGGGGAGAAAGGGCTAGGAGGGTATTTGAAAAATAGTTTGAAAAATCAGGTAGAAAAACTGTGAGGCTGTAAAGAGCCAACAGCAAGAGACAGGGTTGGAGAACAAGAGATTTCAGCTCTGTGATGCTGCTCATTCCAAATGCCTGCAGTCCTGGACCCCTACTGACCTTCATTTCTTTTGCCAGTGCTCCGTGCCACTTCAAATCTGGCTCCAGATGTACTCCACTAGACATCCAGATCACAGGAGCTGCAAATGAGTGGCCTCTGCAAACATTTCTGGTTTAAGATGTTTATTCTGTCTTATAAAACAAACCTAAAGAACAGCTTGATCGAAGGCTGCGGTTTGTGCGATTACCTTCAGTAGGGTTCACATGTCCTTCAGCTCCACCTGCCCTCTTATCCTCCATCCCCCGGCTTCAGTGCCATCGGAAAAACAGAGCAGATGATGACAAAATAAACCCTTGTGCTTATACACTTTTCGAGCCAAGGTACTCAACAATGGTGTAAAAGAAGCCATCACAAGTCAGCTCAGCAGTGCAATTTCCACCACAATTGTTTCAGCTCCAGCAAACATCCCTGAGTTTCTTAAGATACCTTTCCTCCTTAAAGATTTCCTTTATAATTGTAACAACAACGTCCTTTCCAGCATCTCATTTTGTTGCTTTAAAATGAAAGCTGAGTCTCGGGAGCCTGAAGGTTTTTCTGCCTCAGCTTTTACTGAGCAGTGCCATAGTGCCACTGATTTACACACCGCATTTATAACAAAAACCAAATGTGCACAGAGGGGTTTTAGCCATTTTAAATAGATGAATTCTGTTCACACTTTTGCTTGACCAGCATTATATAAAGATTAAAAACCAAGTATTGTTAAACTCCTGCTAGGGAGAACAGTTCCGAGTAAATACTCATACTGCAGCCTATTGACACAGACAAACACCAAGGGACATCAGCTCTAAATAACACATCAACAGACTTCTGCCCTGAAGAAAAATTCCTCCTCCCCACACACACACAGACTGGTGGGGGACAGAGAGATGATGCAAGGAGACAGAATTAATAAGAAAGAGGAAGACTAGGTGGCATAGCTGGAGATTGTGCTCGATGCTACAGAAAAGGAACCATCAGGGAGGGAGGGAAGGAGGGAGGGAGGAAGGAGCTCCTCGTTGTTATTAAGGACCATCATCACCAGGTGACAGCAGGTGGGTGGTAGAGCCATGTGCTTCCTCATGGGGAGGCAAGGCCCACCTCTCAGGAAGAAAATTGGATGAGGAAGGGATGAGACCATGTTTCTGTTACCTTGGAGGGCAAGGGTTTATGCTGCTCTATGCTACCATCTTCTGAGAGCAAAGTGCTCTCGGGCGGTGCCCGTGGCTCCTGCCCGCTCCGTCAGCTGTGCTGATCCATGGGCAGAGATCAGGGCACCGAGTTATTTATGCACTGCCACAAACCTGTGCTGTGCCCTGAGAATCCACGCGTCCTGACTGGGGATGAGTTTGCTGTGCGAATTCACTATGTAGTGAAGGAAGAGGCTCCCTTGGCAGGGAGCACAGGGTGTTACTTTGGTTTCTAGCGATTCCATTGCTCTGCATTTAGAAGCAGTGGGCCAGAACTGCCCACACCTCCAGAGGGTAGCTGGTCTCCCTGTTGGCTCATGCAGCTTGTTTCTGTATCTGCCATGAATACATTGAGTATTCATGTATAACTCATACACATGAGTTGCAGACAAACTTGGTAGGACAACCACGTGGAATAAACAAGGGACAGTTTTCCATGTCTGGCTGCCCAACGTAAGGGAGCCTGGGAGTAATGCCCAACACAGGTAATGCCACGGAACAGAGGGCTTAGAGGAAATGTATTTAAGCAACTAACAATTACCCGAAGCACTCATTGGTCTCCATGGAAGCAGAGAACAGTCTTTGCTAACAACCTTTCCTGATCTCCTCAGAAGTTTGCTGAAGGCCTTATGAGATATTTATAGCACATTCGATGTTTACTCCTCCTTTTTCTCTCTTCAGCCTCAGCGTGAGCTGCCCCTGTCCGGTGGGCATTGCAGGAGGCTGTTCACAGCTTTGAGAACTGAACTAGGTGTCGGCCAATCTCCGAGACGCTGGCACAGCCTGAAATAAATAGAGAAATGAAACATCTTGGTGAGAGAGAAAGATCTGTGGATGAAACTTGTAAGGCACCTCCCTGAATCATGGTCTAGACATGTATGAGCCACGTGGAGATAGGTTGGTGCTTCAGCAGCTCACCCGCAGGAGCCCTACTCCTCAATGGCATCTTCAGCCTTGAGGCTAGACAATGGGCTTCCCACACAAGAAAAGGTAGAAACATGAAGAAAAAAAAGGGTCCTTATAACAAGCTGAGCTGGGAGCCACCTGAACTAGTCAGAAGTGAAAGGTAGACGGAAAAGACACAGGGACTGCCGTGTGTCAAGTGACCGGAGGTGCGGGGTTGCGTTGTAATTTCATTTGGTCAAATCTAGGTGGAATTTCACAGCCCTGTCAAAAACATCCCAAACTGCCACTCTTGCCGAGTTCAGTGCCCTTTTGCATGTAAAGAAGTGTGAGAATCTCCTGGAAAAGTAAAAAAAAAAAAAACCACCCCCACCCCAAAAAAAAAACCAAAACCCACACCTTTTAGGAATCTGTGCTATTTGAAAAAGTAACCCAAAAACCAGCCTATTAAGAAATACCCAATGGGAATTAAGCTCCAGTCTCCCAGTCAATGTTGCTATCCACTTGAGTTCATCGTCATTAGCGCATGAAAATCTTTAAAACGTTATTTGAAGTGGGATAAGACCCTTTGCTGATGTCTGAATACTTCCCCACTGGATCTGCACGTCTTGCTTGTTCATGTGTGAAACTGGAGTTTGCACCGGGCTGTGCAAATTTGCTGTTCGGTGAGGGGGGTCAAGCATGGCAGCGAGGGGCAGGAGCAGAAGTGAGAAACGCAGAATGAGGAACAACAGAGAAAGCTTGGAGGAGACACAGAGCATGGGGGACGCAGAGGTTTGAACCTGCACCAACAGACTGTATTCTCTAATAAGCAGAGAAAAATTCTGCATCCATTTTTTCCCAGCTTTTCACACAGCAAAATAATCTATAGCATTTAAATGGTAAATATTAAATTAAATACTGGAAAACATGTGGTGCAATTCCCAGCAGGACAGAAATTCCAAGTTTTGCTCAGATCTGCTCTGCAGTTTTGCATCTCATTAATTGGGTCAGAAAGCTGCTTTAACCTACTTCCTCCTCCCAAGCTTCATTTGCTATGGCACCTGAAATGCCAAGTGGTTTCAGAGGAAGCAAAGGATCACCTTAAATATATCAATCAATCAGAACCAGCGCAGCTCACATGGATTCCCTTTTCGTGACGCATCCATCTGACTTCAGGCAGCTTGCATGTAGAAATCTCTCTATCACCAATTGCAACCTGAAAAACGCTTACCAGCTAACGCCATCGACAGGCGAAACTCATCCTGCAGAATTCTCAAGACGCCTCGAAGACCTTCTTCGCCCTGCCCCAGCAAAGAAAGCAGTCAGGGTCAAAGGAGCGCTGGCACCCAGCAGTGCTGCAGGATGCTTGCACTTGGAGAGTGGGGACAGTCCCGTAAGGCCGTGCCAACTCCAGTCTCTCACACAGATCCGTGATTAAAATGGTGTGATGGATGTGCTCAGTCCAGCACTGATTAATTTAGATGCTTTTCCTTTTGTGATACATCTGAACAGGGAAAGAAAACAAAGCTGTTTTTATCCGCTGACATTTTCTAGCTGGTTTTGTTCCTTGCTTTCAGTTAACCTCCACCAATGAGCTTGTTTTAAAATGTCAGGCCTTACAATGCTGACAGTATTTTATGAAGTAATGAGAGTTTTATATACAGTACAGCTTTAAAAACTTTAGTTTACTCAGATACCGGACTGAATCTGTAAAAACACCATGTGTTTCCCTGCAAGTGTGTCCCTGCAAGTGTTTCCCACCAAGAAGCTCAAAATATAATAAAATATACATATATATGATTTTTTTAATATTTCTGTAAAATATTTGAGGATTTTTTTTTCCTCTTACACTTTATTTTTATTTCTTTGAATAAGGAATGCTTTGGGTGCTCACATTGCCAGTGCTTGTTGATGCTCTTCCGCTCTTGTATGCTAGGGTAATGCCACTGAAACACAGCTTTAGGAATAGCCTATGGCATATAATACCAAATCATAGCTAAACTCAAAAAAATCCCATCTCCTTTCTGTTTGCATTGTGGAAAAAATGCAGGCAACTCCTAGCAACACCCTTTTCATGTTGGGCACTTTTTCTCCGTTTATTTGCAACAGAAACAGTGCTGCCAACTCCTCCAGGTTTCTCAGAAGATTCAAGTGTTTTCTTGCTTAAAGCGTAGCTACTGGAATCCACAGGAACCACACCTCTGGGCAGGTGTCTCATTCAAAAGATAGGAAATGTCTCTAGACCATAAAAATAAATATTTTTTCCTCTAGAGAAAACCTTGAAAGCTCCAATCCAAAGGCTAAAAAGCAAAAAATTATCAAAGCAAACAACTGGTATAATTACATTTTAATTGCATTAAGCTAACCTTCTGCATCAGAGGCCTAATCCATGACTCTGGATCATGGAAATACACCAGTAGTTAAGAAGCAACAAAGCTGGATATAGTAGTGGCATGCTCAGGCACCTACAGGGCAGGGTTGTGCTCAGTCTTGTCCAAAATGTCTTAGACATCAGTGGAATGCAGTTCTAGATTTCTGAAGAATTCATAAAACCCTCTATGAAACTGCTGCTTCAAAACCCGATATTGTTTCCAAGTCAGCTGGCAGCCAATGAAATTGTCAGACTCATCTTTGTGGCAAATAAGCCCACCTCCAATTTTCAGAAGCGCTGGTGGTTCCGAGTCCTGCGGTATGTTAGCACCATAGTGCAACACCAAGAAACCAGGCCCCACAAATCAATGTCATCAGCTTCAAAATCATATTTGAAATTGTAAAATTCAGTGGTATTTTTAAATCTTGGATAATGCCTGGGTTTGATTCAATTTGGGATGTTTTCACTGAAAATTCAGAAAAACAAAAGGGCGGAGGGGTAAGATTCTTCACCGGTGAGCTGTCTCTGAACTTTTAAATGATAACAAGTGTTGGAGAGTATGAGAAGCACACATACAAACTCAGAGCTCCTTACGCACCTTGTAAGCCAGACCCCACAAAGCTGGTCTTCCGATGAAGACGCATTTTGCTCCCAGTGCCAGGGCTTTTAATACGTCACTTCCTTTCCGTATACCGCCATCTAAATAAACTTCGACTCTGCCTTGTACTGCCTCCACAACCTCAACCAGTGCATCGATCTGCAAAAAAGCATCCACTTCACCTGGAGGACAGCTTTTGATTCCAAGAGAAAGAGGAGATTATCCAAAGAGACAGACAGGGACGCAATGCTTTAATAGCACACCTTCTCAAAATGAAATGTGACAATGCACCATAAACAGCTTGGCACCAAAAGCTGCAGAATAAAGTGCATCTTCCTGTTCTGTTTGCCAGATAGCTAATTCCATTTTCTAGTGCTTTGCTTATATTCTTATACTGACATACTTTGATAGCAGGTCTGATAATGGTATAGAATGGTATAGAATAGAATAGAATAGGAGTAGAATAGAATAGAATTGTAGAATCGTAGAATCACAGAATGGTTTGGGTTGGAAGGGGCCTTAAAGCCCCCCCAGTTCCAACCCCCCTGCCATGGGCAGGGACACCTTCCACTAGACCAGGTTGCTCCAAGCCTCATCCAGCCTGGCCTTGGACACTTCCAGGGATGGGCCATCCACAGCTTCTCTGGGCAACCTGTCCCACTGCCTCACCACCCTCTCCGGGAAGAATTTCTTCCTGATATCCAATCTAACCCTCCCCACTTTCAATTTAACCCCGTTACCCCTTGTCCTGTCACTACAGGCCCTTGTAAAAAGCCCCCCCCAGCTTCCTTGTAGCCCCTTCAGGCACTGGAAGGTGCTATAAGGTCTCCCCGGAGCCTTCTCTTCTCCAGGCTGAACACCCCCAACTCTCCCAGCCTGTCCCCATAGCAGAGGGGCTCCAGCCCTCGGAGCATCTCCGTGGCCTCCTCTGGACTCGCTCCGACTCATTCCATATATCTACATGCACACTTATTTAAATCACACAATAACTAAGGCTCCCAACAGTCAGATTGTCCAGTGCTATCAGAGTGCAAAGTTGTGACATAAACTCACTACAGTCCAATAAACACGGCCTCAAAACGGAGAATGGAAAATTTCTGAAAAGTGATTACCTGTCAGGCCTCTCAGGTGGGCACTGAGAGGAGAGGAGAGGAGAGGAGTTCCCTGATACCTGTTTTTATTTTACAGAGGAAAACAGAGTAAAAAAAGTCCATAAGGTACTATGCAATACAGAGCTGTAAAATAAGAACATTTGGAAAAACTGACAGAAGCCAAATTAAACCACTGAATTACGCATACATCCAAACAATGCACGATTTCTTTGTACAGATTAAAAAGCAGGGAAATTTTTCTCCAAATAAGTTATCCTTTTTCTGTCTCATGAAAGTCAATAAATTCCCATTTAGACTTGAGTCTGTAAATATGCAAGCAGACCTCTCACTAAATCTAGCTGCATTGTTTGTGCATGTTTTGGCAGACGTGCACAAGGAGAATACATTATGCTCTCATTTGTACATTTTTGGTTCCAGAGCTTTGTTTTATTTTTGCTGCAGTGCGCAAAGAGTACGTGTGCACTGCACCAGCTGACAAAGACATAGGCAGAAAACTTCTGACTACTTGGGCCAGTCGTCCATCTGCCGTGATGTGTGTTCAGCACCGCTAACAGAATCCTCCCAAGAAGCTGAGAAAATAGTTCAGTGGGTAGCCCATGCAAAAGTACGCATCTTACCCGTTTAAAGCTAAAGCACATCTGCACACATCCACAGTCACGCAGCGAACACACAAGCCCACCAGAAGCGTATGTGCAAAGACCAGCACAGAGATACCCAGGTCAGCAACAAAGGTGCATACACTAAACAATCTTGGGTCATCCGTTTTCCTCACTTACAGTGGCAGGCACTCCATCCAGTTGCCTTCCACCGTGATTGGACACAATAATTCCCTGAACCCCGTGTCTTACTGCCAGCTCCGCATCTTCTTTCGTCAGTATGCCTTTGATGATGATGGGCAGGTGGGTCAGGCTCCGCAGCCAGTAGATATCGTTCCAGGTGACCGAAGGATCCAAGCTGTTGGGTGGTAGTCCGTACTCGGAACGGTCATCTCCCTACAGCCATAGGACAGAAGGAAACCCCATCTGACCTGTAACAATGCAGAGGCCCCTTGAAGTCTTTCCCTGCCCTAGAACAGATTAATTAAACTTGCTAACAGACATGTTCATCAGCTCTGGAAAGCATGTGTCTCCGGAGGAGAATAATTACAAAGGGGATGGAGATCTGTGTCTCTAAGGCAGCTGGACTGGGACCTTGAAGCCAGAACTCAGGCTGGCAGGAGGTCAAGCCAGGACACTGTAGAAGCAGAAGGGGAGAAGATATGCCCTGGGTACAGCAGATGCCAAAGCAGCAGTTAGCCAGTGGTTTTTGTCTCATGTGGTACATGCCAAGGCAGTGAATGAAAAGACAGGCTCATCTTACAAACCTCAAAGGCTTCTTCCAAGTTCTTCAGTTTCATGTGGGGTGGTAGGTGGAAACCATTGCGGACATCATCGCGTCTTTTGCCCGTGTAGGGCAGATCCGCGGTTAGGACGAGGCCCTGGAAGCCCAAGGCCTCCGCCCGTTGGACCAGTTGCTGGGAAACCACCCTGTTGCGGTGGATGTAGAGCTGGAACCACTGGAGGCTGCCGGGGGCGGCCGCAGAGATGTCCTCCAGCGTGCAGGTGGAGTATGTGCTGGCAATGTAACAGGTCTTCATCGCCTTGGCGGCTTCAGGAGGAATTGGGAAATAATCAGAGTCAAGGTTATTTCAACAGCCCTGCCAGACACCAGGTGCAAAAGTTTTTTATATACAGTTTACAGAGAACACCTGAACTTCTGATTTACTTATATCCTACCAAACACAGTGCTCTACCAGTTGGCAAATGTGCCTTATGGTTAAAAATTGCTATATTTACCCTGCACTGTCGTAGGATCATGGTTAAGAAAGCAGGAAAGGGAGAGGTAGTTTGCCAAGTGGTGCTTTCATTTTGGAATTTTTTTTTTTTCTAAAGCAGAAAATTTATGACTATGTGCTCACAAGAATGCGCTGTCAAAGGCACTCAGTGTACACAGAAACACACGCAGGAAAAAAGATGTCTCCAAGGGTCAGCTCTCCAAAGCCACCGCAGGATTTGGGAAGAGAGGTTATGCTTTTCTCCAGCGGAGACACTATTCTTACCAGTAACAATGCATTTACAGGCTGAGTCTCATCCACCACTTCTATGATCTATCTAGAGCCCACAGCACTGAGGACCTGTGTGGTCCTTGGTGTACACCAGATAACATGTCCACAGTCTGCAGCAGCCTCCACAGAGTTGATCTCGTAATAGCAGTAGCTGGAGAAGTCGAGCAATGTCTACTGTGTGTCACCAGACACAAGTGGGTCATCCACAAAAAGGGGTGTCAGAAAGTGGGAAAGGAGTTTGCCCATTCAACCCCGAAGATTTTGCTTAATCGCACTTCAAGCCAGCCTAACAACTTCTTGAGGCTTTTCCACAAGCCCCTTTTTGTCACACAGCAGAAAAGCAGAAGAGTACCTCTGGCTGTGCTTTTCTCTCCGTCAGGCCATGCTAGCTGGTGGAAGCCAGTAGGGGCAATTCCTACAGGGAAGCTGATTTCAGTCCCTAGGAGCTTAGTCCTAATGTCCATCACTGATACATCCCGCAGTATACGTGGCCGGAGACGAAATCTGTAAGGAAAAAAAACCCTTCAGGATGGTAGCTGTTCAGTGGTTTTTCTGAAGTTTCATGGAAACCAGGTCTTCGTCTACCTATTGCAATGTAGGAATCTGAGCAAATAAGGAAAGTAGCATGTAACAAAAGCTCTTTGTCTTTTCTGTTTGCTTTTAGAGGTCAATTCAACCAGCAGTTCAGCCATTTCCACTTTTCATTAATCTCACACTGCTGTTTACTGGCCACAGGACATAATTTCTGCCTTTCCCACCTCAGCTCACCGGCTCTTGTTCTCCCACTGCCCATCCCACACATTCCTTCTACTTGCAGCCTTCCACTCCACCATCCGTATGTCTGTCCTTACTGTACATTGTGCCTGCCCTCACTGTCTGCAGCACGTTCCCCAAATCCCATACTACTTACACATAGACTTCCTGCTGTTCACCACATGCTCCCCATTGCATCTCTTCTATTATAGCCATTCATCTTCTTCCCTTCCCTGCCTTATCCTACCCTACCATGCCATGCCCTTTGCCTGGACCCTCAGCATCACTTCCGCCTCATACACCCTGTGTCATATTCCGGCTAGCATCAGAGCACACAGTGAATGTCATTCAGGCAAGTGCATTTTGCTTGGGGATCACCTTGAAAGGGCAGGGTGTAAGGAATCTTCCCTTGTGAGGGCTGAACGCTTGCACAAAAACATAAAGACTTTCAGTACAATACCCCTCATTTCCTCCTCACATTACCTTTTATATGCCAGGATGTTTTCATCTCGAGTGATACAGTCATCTGCTCCAGCTGAAAAAAAATCCCAAGCAATCTTGGGTAGATACTTTTTAGCATAATCTTCAAAGTCTGAAAGACACACCATAGCCATTGCTGAGAGAGGCGCTGGGAACCTTGAAGAAAAGAAAAACGTGGAGCCGAAATTAGATCCCTGAACTGTCATTCTGTCTTCCAGGGGTTTTAATGTCACTTAATGCAAACCTTGGAGCCATCTGTCTTGTAGAAGGGTTGCTGAGAGGTTGTCTCAGGCTATTTTGCCATCCATCCTCTCCCCTAGTATGAGGAAAACTTGTGGATGAAGCCATAAGAGTAGGAAGAAGCTTGCGTCCCTGTGCCTATCTTTATTCTGTCATAAACAGAAGCCTGAAGAGGACATTTTAGGTCCTTTGCTATTTTAAGACAGAGCAATTGTATAATTCTGTCATAACTTCCATCATAAAGCTAGCTATTTGTTCCACTAATTGTACCCAAAGCTTGTCCCAGTCATTTGCTGGATTACCTCTTAGAATGGCTTCCTGACTGAACAATTACTTACGGAGCCCAAATAACTAAATTCAAGCTCATGAAATGTGGAAGCAAGTAAATACAGAGTCAACCTCTAACCTGCTCCAGTATGAACGCACTGTAAGACTATGTCCAGACTCGGGGTGCAAGTCACTGTCAAGGCCAATGCTGCAGAAAAACCAAAATATTTTCTACAGACCTTCATTTCTCGTCTGTAAGAAATAACCTTCTGGCTGTTTGCATTACATACTGGAGCACTGATTCATACTGAAAAAGGAGCATACAAAATTTGGACAAATTATGAGAAAACACTGGCAAAAAGCAACACGAAGCATGATTCTAAGAACTACCCTCAACCTTTCAGGGAACAGAAGTGACGTTGCATGACCCAGATGTCTAATCAAACCAACATAAATGCTGCCTAGCAAACGCCTGCACTTCCATATTTTTGAGCCAGACAGGACTGAAAGCTATGCAAATGAATGCTTTAGCAGACCATACCCCGGTGTGAGGAAACATGTACGAAGCACAGGCAAAATCAATTTGCTAAACCATTTGCTGCAATTACTTACGCAGCTCTAAATAAAACAGGTATTTTGCAAGGTATATGAAAACATGAAGTTTTAAACCAGCTGCGGTTTGGGTCTAATTTTTCTAAAAATGTACAGGAAGAAGTAAATATCTTAGTTTTCAGGATTAGCCTCCCACTGCAGATTAGCAGGGGTTGCAAGCCCCACTGACACCAGTCCCATGTGCCCGACGCTGTACGCTTCTGACACAGATGAACACGTAGGTTACGTACACAGATCCGACCTGTCCGACTGCAGGCACGGATACGTCTCACGGACTGAGACGCCTGTGTCCATCCTTGAAAACCAGAAATCATCATTCTTTGTTAGGAAAGTGCCAAAGCTGAGGAACTCATTGGAAGATGGAGTGTGACTGGTTTCTTCAGTGCTGTTTTGTCTCCTCTGACAGACACCAGGTAGAAGGCGGTTAAAATACCCCAAACCCTCTCTGTATGCCTTCAAGGCATCAAGCGCTGCTGATAGCACAAGTCTTTATAAATCATACATCATGATATACTGCAAACCACGTATCACAACTTCTGCTTTCCCAACTGTTAGAAAGGTCACAGCCAGCAAGCACAAAAAAAGAAACTGAGTCCTCTCATGGCAGAACAAACGGGAATTTTATACAACCCAGGTCCATCGTGTCCCAGTTCAGACTTACTTTGGGTTTCAGGGAGAGCTGCAGGAGGTGAGATCCTCTCCTTCACGTCTGCCTGCAAACAGGGCGTAGAGGAGGTCTTTTCACTGAGTAACTGCTGGTTTTAACAGAGTCAATAAGCAACCACCAGAGATTAAAGCTCAATCCTGCAGTAAACTTTGTACTGTTTGTACAACACTTTGTTTTGCTATCAGATGATTTTAAATTCCTCCCAAAAACATGGATCACCTTGTCAGCAACGCGGTTGCTTGGGACACAGCACTGGAGCTGTGCTCTTGGGCAGTGGCTGAAGGGAAGCAATAGTATTTCAGGGGGGTTGATTGAATCCCTAAACTGTCGGCAGCTCACTGCTGAATGTGCTACAAATCCCACCAAAATGATGATCCACAGACAGTAGGAGTGGTTACAGCCCACACAGACATATGAACAAGTAAAGTACCCTTTGTCTTCTGCCATTTTTAAAGGGCTATGAGTGTTGTCATGATCCAGTTGCTCTCCCACTGGGCTTGCAGATCTCCTCCTTTGGCTCCCAACCCAGCCACCTCCTAGGAGGACCATCGGTCCTCTCTTTTTCCAGTGCTTGGAGCTGGTCAGACTTCTCTGTGCTTCCCTCTGCTTCTCTTGCTAAGCATTACAAACTGAGACTGAGGTGCCAACAGATTTATGATATCGACTTAAATTTGCAAGATATGGAAAATAAACACTGGACATTTTTATTTGCTTTTTGGTTTTTCAAGCCTGTAAGGATCATGTTTTCAATATTTCCATTTAAACATGACAGCTTGAAACTTTGACTTTTACTAGCTGAAAATTGAGATATTTTTCTCATAACTATGTGATACCAGGTGCAAAGGGTGAGGTAGAAAGTCACGAAAACATTCCCAAAGTTTCACCAGTACTGTCGCCCTCCCAGCCCAGCCTGTGTTCATGAGACCTTGCCCAAATTCCACCGTGACAATCTATACCATCATCTTCTGAAACTCTAAAATTCAGCCGTCAGAGCTCATTACCCGCCGACAGCACCATGGGGCATGGTGCATCTCACCAACGAGACAAACACTCAGCCAGAGTGGAGGTCCTTGGCTCACTTTCCTGCCCAGGACCAGCCTTCAGGTCACTTCTGGAGAGCCAGGGGCCATCTCTGTCTGCAGGCAACGGAGCGCATCCCTGGGAAAGGCAGGAAAACCCTGCGCTCATTCTCCCTCCGCTAGATGTCAGCTTTGGGTCACATATATATCAATTTAAGTTGGTAATAACAACAACTGAAATCAGACTTCGATGGCCTCCCAGGCACTATGGATTTAAAACTGGTATCACCACATCACAAGAGTGCCCGCTATTATGTTTGGAAATCTTCGTTCCCTGTGTTTTGCTCTTAACATTTTCTGACGCACAGCTACATTCCGAGATGTAGCTACATCTGGCCTGATCTTCGTTTCAGTCTACGTTCAGTCTCTCTGCAGGGTCCTCTGTCAAATTTCTCATTACGCTGATCTCAGTGCGCCCCTACTTTAGGGATGTACATCACAGCTAATTCACTAAACCATAAAGTTTATGGTTTCGTGATCATCATCATTTTTAAATTAATTAAAAGTAGTCTGTGACTACTGTATTTTGGTTCAGGAGAGAGGAAAGATCTCTGCTGGTGTGCTGTGGCTTTTAAGAGAGTGTACTTTGCATCTAGATATATTGTCTTCCTTCAGCAATAGTCTCCTTTCAAAGTAGCAATGACTTCTTATCCCCTACGTAGTGTTTTCGCTGATACTGGTTAGACTTCTGATTTAGCTGTGGAACTCTAAAGGTCCAAGGAAATCAAAACTTGCCACGAAGTTTATTAGAGACGCTGCTATATAGTTGAAAAAGGTGGACAAGCTTTAAAGTTCTGAAGCTCTTCCACTGGAGTACAATAAAAGGCTCCCTAAAATCTTTGCAGGAAACTTTGCTGCCTTCTTTTGAGAAATGAAAAAAAATAACAACGGAAACAGTCACACAATCTGATCCAGCCTTGCAGGTAGAGCATCCAGCAGTCAACAGCCAAAGCTTCATTTTTGCATAGATCTGCACAGCTGGGGTTTTGCAGTTGCTTATTTATCAGTAATTACATAGTCAAAGGCTCATGAGTCCGAACACAAAGATCCTGTGTAAATCTGCGCTCCAGTTTCTGTTACAATCACAATGCTCATTACTCCAGTTGGTTATATTTGTTTGCTTTTCACAGACGGC
>NW_010247433.1:0-1689 GCF_000690775.1 Eurypyga helias | reverse complement strand
GGTGCCCCCGGGTGCCCCCGCAGCCGCCGCTGCGCCGGCATCTCCCCCGCCCCGGGTCTTCTCTCCCTTGGCAAGGCAGGTTGTTGGGTTTGGTCAGCGCCCGGTGCAGCCCTCGACCGGCCAGCTCGCTTCAGCCAAGATCTGCACGACAAAGCTGCCGGCTCAAGCTCGTTTTGAGGGTCACTCGCACCAGGAACCTTACAAATTTCATCAAAGGCTTCGACGATTTGGGGGTCTAGGCTTTCACTCGTTACAGCATCAGCTGACAAAGCCCATTACAGGTGTGTGTTTAAAAAATAAGACAGATTTTTGTTTCTTTCTTTCAGGGCAATTTTCCTCCCAATTGCTGGAAAACTATATGCTAAAAGGCTTAAAAACTGGAAGGAAAAGGGCAGCACAGTTTGAACCATTCTTTCTTTTTTTTTTTTTGTTAAATTTCCTTTGCAAAGACCTGGGGAGAGGGAGGGGAATACCCCCCTTACCCCCCGCATCCAGCACGCCCAGCCAGGCATGAAAAGCAAAGCCAGTGTCATGGCAATGGCAGATGGCAGGAAGCGTCAGGGAGGGCTCCATCCCCGACCTCTGTGCGGACCGCGCTCCTAATTAGCTCTGGAGCAGAGAGTAATTAAAGCTGGAGGTAAGGCAAGTGATTACTTCTTCTCGGTGGGTGCTTGCAGGGACGGGCAGGGATGGGGTGTGGGAGTAGGGCTGCCCCGGGTGCCCGATGGAGATGGAGCCACATCAGTGCTGGGAGATCCTCACCTCGGCTCATCCCTCCCGTGCTGCCAGAGCTGCTACGCCAGCCAGCCCTTCTCACGCTCCGAGTGACCACAGCCTGCACAACATGACATAAAGCGTGCCGTCGCAAGGAAATACCGATGGAAGGGAGACAGGCAGCGCCTGGGCTCCGTGCCGGTGGCATTACAACGTGACACTCCCAATTATTTAGCATTGCCACGGCATCACTGCACCAACTTGAACGAGCCCAGTGTCAGAGCCGTACTATTTCTTTCCTCCTCCTCCGTAGTTTTGGAGTATTTTGCTATGCTGGATAATCTCCATCCATGTTTAATCCTCAGTTTGCTACGAAAGAAGCGGTTGGAAGTAAATCACTTTTGCTGCTGTCGCAATGGGTGCAAAGCTCTCATGAAATGAGATTTATGGAGTGAAATGCACATAGAGTGCTATGAAAAAATATTGAAGTTCTTCATTCACTCTCATTCAAAGAGTACTTGGGGAAAAATTCCTAATTTGATAGTTGCATGTCGCTGGGATTCGCCACTGCTACCAGACATCACCTGGAAAGACGCAGTCAGCGGCAGCAGGATCCCCTTCCCGCTGAGAGGCTCCGGCCTGGGGACTCCAGCCTGCATTTCGCTTGGTGCCAAGCCCGGAGCCGGCGAGCGGCAGCACCATCCTGCATGTCCCTCTCCGGCTGGCAGCGAGGTGGGGTCTGAGCTTCCTCCTGCTCACTTCTGCTCTCCCCTCCTGAGCGCCCGCATCCCAGCAGCTCCCACCTTCCCCTGCCCACCGCCTGTCCCTCCGCTGGTCCCTCCCTGGGACCTGCAGCATCCCTGCATCCCAGGCTGCGGGACATCGCATGGATGGGCCCTCCATGTGCCTCCAGAGCTGCTGCCCCCCATCACGGTGAACCCAAAGCAGGGTGGGCAAATGACCTGGTCCCACATA
>NW_010247432.1:0-496 GCF_000690775.1 Eurypyga helias | reverse complement strand
AGCCAGGGTCAACCCACCACAGCTTTGTTCTTTTCCACCAGTTATTTTCACTTGCTGCTGCTGTTGTGTGTTCCTGGATCCATGGGGATCCACTTTGCAAACCAATAGGTAATATTTTTGGCTAGTAGATGTTCATATCTCTCTTTTTTTTCTTAAAATAAGAAAATCTGGGTTTGTTCTGAGATCACTATTTGTTTTTTACCAGATGCCTCAGATTTGTGGTTCTTTGAAGTTTTAGACACAAGTTTTAGGACTGATTCTGAAAGTTCTTGTTCTCCAAGAAATTCCCAGTTCTCCCTTGCATCCTTACATGCTGTTCCATCAGTGACAGGTCTGTGTTACGCCCCCCCCCCTTTTGCATTTTCTACCCATTCTTTCTGGGAAGGCTCTCGGGTGCGGGTTGCCGTGTTCGTTGCGGTGGCAGCGCCCGCTCCGCGCTGCAGAGGCGGGTGTCGGCTGCCCTCCAGGCAGCACGGCCGGGCCGGCCGGAGCCCTG
>NW_010247431.1:13298-16774 GCF_000690775.1 Eurypyga helias | reverse complement strand
GCTGGAACACGCGGCAGATCGCGCTCTGGGACCAGGTGGGTGCTGGGATCCCCGCCGGCATCCCCGCTCTGTGCCAGTATCGGGACGTTTTGGTTAATAAAGTGCTTTTTTTGCCCGTTGTGCAGGAGGAACTGTCCATGCCCCTGATAGAGGAGGAGATCGACGGGCTCTCGGGTCTCCTCTTCCCTTTCTACGACGCCGACACTCACATGCTGTACTTGGCTGGCAAGGTACGGGCTTCGAGGGGCTGCAGCCTCTCCTGGGAAGGCAGAAGGGGCCTCTCAATGCCCTGGGAAAGAGGAAAGAGCCACCCTGGGGACAGAACTGCCCTGAGCCCCGAGCAAAGCACCACGCAGCTCTTCGGCTGCAAACCCCTGGTTCGGAGAGATGCCCACCGCTGCTGCGTGAGCGGGCGGCATCCCGCCGGGTGCCTTTATCCCCCCCTGCGCTTCCCAAGGATGGGATGCTGGGTGTTGTTATCGTGGTCTTTATTCAATCTCGTGTTTGCCCAAGCCATAAACCGTCCCCCTTCCCTGCGCTCGCTCCAGGGTGACGGCAACATTCGGTACTACGAGATCGGCTTGGAAAAGCCCTACCTGAGTTACCTCATGGAGTTCCGCTCCCCGGCCCCACAGAAAGGACTGGGTAAGGATGGCTGTGCCACTGATCCTCCGCTCTGACCACGCAAAAGGTAGATGGGGGAAGGTGCTTAATTAAATATCACTTGTAAATGGGTTTGGCGGGCTCTGGAGCATCCACACAGGGCAGCAGCACTCGCAGGGCAGCGCTTACGTTGCTGTGCTGTCCCTCCTGCCCTCGTGCAGCCGGGCTGGGTCTCGGTGACACCCTTCCTGCTGTCACACTTTACCAGGGGACGTCAGTCAGTGATTCCTGTGATATGTCCTGAATAAAAGCTTGCTCATCCTCTTCCCAGTGTCCCTGCAAATGACCCTGGTGTGGCCCAGGTCTGTGCCCCAGGTCCTCAGGGTTTAATTCAGTAAAGACCTGGGTCTCCGGATGGGGAGCAAAAGACCTTTCAGGATGCTCCATGCCGGGGTGGCAGATGGGTCCCCGCCAGCTGCCTGGGGTTTGCAGCAGCTGGGGGTCACTGTCTGCGCCTCCTCCGCAGGGGTGATGCCGAAGCACGGGCTGGACGTGTCGGCCTGTGAGGTTTTTCGTTTCTACAAGCTCATCACCCTCAAGGGATTGATCGAACCCATCTCGATGATTGTGCCGAGGAGGGTGAGTCCCATGGGGGTGGGCGGTGTCCGGGGGTGTCCGAAGGGGGTCTGGTGTGATGGAGATGCCCCCGCTTGCACTGCTTTGCTGACCAGCCTGATGGCTGGGTCTCTGCACCCGTGTTAGACCTCCCAGGCATGGGATTCCCTGGGGATTAATGGGAATTAATGTTTTAGTTAATGTTTTTAGGAAATGTATTTTATTGCACCTTCCAGTGCCTGGGGGGCTACAAGAAAGCTGGGGGGACTTTTTCCCAAGGGCAGGGAGTGACAGGACAAGGGGTGACGGGTTTAAACTGAAAGAGGGAGGCTGAGATGGGACATCAGGAAGGAATTCTTCCTGCAGAGGGTGAGGAGGCACTGCAACAGCAGATTCACGGAGACTGTTGCTTTTCTTTCCCTGTGTTTGTAGTCAGAAACGTACCAAGAGGACATTTACCCGATGACTCCGGGTACGGAGCCGGCCCTCACGCCGGACGAATGGCTGAGCGGGGTGAACAGAGGTAAAGCCACCGGTGATGCGCTGGGCGGGTGCCACGGAGCCCCAGAGCCAGCCGGGGAGCGGGACAGGGATGCAACCCCTTCCTGATCCCGTCCTGCGCTCTGCCCCGCTCAGATCCCATCCTGGTGTCGCTGAAGGAGGGCTACAAGAAGACATCCAAAATCGTCTTCAAGGCACCGGTGAAGGAGAAGAAGAGCGTGGTGGTTAACGGCATAGACCTGCTGGAGAACGTGCCGCCGCGGACGGAGAACGAGGTAGGGCGGCACGGCCCCGGCACGGGGCACAGGGACAGGATGGGATGGTGGGGAGACACACAATTTCTGGATGCAGCCCGGGAAGCGTCTGCTCTGTGGGTCTCTGCTTGTACTCCCAAATTGGGCACCATCTTTCCCTGTGGCTTGTAGCATCCCGCTCCGCATTAACCACAGAGCATCTGAAAGCAGCTGCATTAAGCTCCTAAATGTTCATTTTTAAAAAATTTTTAATTAAAATCCTCCTCTGGGAACAACGTAAAGAAACATTTGGTGCCAGAAGGAATTTGTTTTGCTGGAGCTGAGTTTTCAGATTGCATGCATGGGGTATCCCCGAGCCGGAGGGGGAAACACTAAATCCCAGGGAGCGGGCAGCGCGGCACATGAACTCGTGTTGCAGAAGCAGCAGAGTTGTGAAACGGCCTCAGCGCAGCTCCGGGGGGGCTGGTAGGAGGGGGAAGCCCTGGGAGTGAGTGGCCATCATGGTCCCTCCATCTCCATCCTTCCCTTCCAGCTCCTTCGGATGTTCTTCCGACAGCAGGATGAGATCCGACGGCTGAAAGACGAGCTTGCGCAGAAAGACATACGGATCCGGCAGCTACAGCTGGAGTTAAAGAACTTACGTAACAGCCCGAAGACCAATTAACTTCCAGGGACGTTTTATAAATAAACTTTCTTTGGTTATACTCGGTCTTTAATTTTATTGTATCCACTTACACAGAATATGAGCCAGAAGTCAAGTGACCTGCCAAGAGCCCACTCGCTAACTGGAAATTCGTCCTCCTAGTCTTGTCTAGCACTAAAACGGCCGTAACCGACAGCTACCGCGTGACTCCCGCGTGAGGAGGCGGCGGGGGGGCCCGCCTGCCCCAGCCCTGGTCTTGGAGTAAGTAAAGAGCAGCATCCCCTCCGTCGGGATGAACCGGCACCGGGGAGCCGAGGCGGCGGCGACTCCCCGGGAAAGCGCGATGCTTCGTTGCTATTAATTTCATTTTTTTTTTCCTATGCAAAACTGTGACAGAGGGTGCAGAACTGGAAGGGGGTGTGGGAGGGGTTTAATTCTGTCTGATGCCATGGCAGGAGCCCAGGGCCCTTCCCACGGCGGTGGGCCTAGGGCACGGCCGGGCTTTGGCAGGAGCATCCTGAGTTTCCCTGGCTGCAGCCTGGGGAAGGCGCTTGCTCCACGTGTGTGCGTGCATCCCGGCACGTGGACCTATATCCTTTAGGAAAAATCAAAAGGAGGCTGGGTTTCCTAACTGGAGAGGGATTTTTGCTCCCTCTGCCTCTGCAAAGAGGGACTCACCCTCCTGCTTTCCAGGGGGCTACACACCAGTGCCATGGGGAGGAGGGAAGGATGGCACCCGGCTTGCCCCGAGGCTCCCTGGGCTGGAGAGGTTCAGCACGTGTGTACAATCAGGCTATTTTGTGGATTAGACCTGTAGCGCAGGGAACATCACCAAATACTGCTGGTTTACCTATATATAT
>NW_010247431.1:10523-13251 GCF_000690775.1 Eurypyga helias | reverse complement strand
GGTTTCTCCTCTCCCTTAATTAACATTGTGCCCCGCGCCCACCGCTTCCCCCTCTTTACGTTACGTGTGCTGTCATTGCCTATTATTTATGCTGCCACAGAATAGTGATGAAATAAAATGTTTTCAAGATACCAAACCCTTGCCCACTCCTGCCTTTCTTTGCCGAGGGGCCGTGCACAGGGGTGGTGGGAGCTGGAGGGGCATTTTTGGGTGTAAGGAAAAGCGTCCTCTGCTTGTGCTGCTGCTCTTCCCTGGGCTGCAAGGTCCCTGTGGGGCCGAGCGATGGCTGGAGGCTCCGCTCCATGCTGTGGGATGGATGTGAGGGGCTCAGGTGTGGGACCTGAGGAGCAGGAGCCCTGGTTGTGCTGGGACTGTGCCAGGTTGGGTTCCCCTGCAATGGGCACCCGGCTGGGATGAACAGCCAAAGATGGATCATGGAATGGATTGGGTGGGAAGGGACGTTAAAACACACCCAGCCCCACCCCAGGCGCCATGGGCAGGGACACCTTCCATAGCCCAGGTTGCTCCAAGCTTCATCCAGCCTGGCCTTGGACACTCCCAGGGATGGGGCATCCACAGCTTCTCTGGGAACCTGTCCCAGTGCTCCCACCCTCTGCGGGAAGAATTCCTTCCTGATGTCCCATCTCTCTCTTTCTGTTTAAACCCGTTACCCCTTGTCCTGCCACCCCATGACCTTGGGAAAATTCCCCCCAGCTTTCTTGTAGCCCCCCCAGGCACTGGAAGGGGGTCTGAAGTCTCCTCGGAGCTTCCCTTCTCCAGGCTGAACCCCCCAACTCTCCCAGCCTGTCCCCATGGCAGAGGGGCGCCAGCCCTCGGACATCCCATCGCTACAGGCCCTTCTACGAGGTCTGTCCCCATCCCTCTCAAAAACGCCCTACACCGTCTCTGGCCCCAGACTTGCAGGTAAAACACGCCGGGTCTGCATCTACCCCCAGCTCCCCCCTTGGCCACAGCCCGGCGTGCACAAGCTCAGGGACAGCGCAAGGGATGCTGAGCTGGAAACGGAGCTTTACGCTGTATTTCCTTCATTTTTTTGGTGTTAAGGAATGTGTTATCCTTTGGTGTCAGGGCTGGGGTTTCCTGGGTTTCCTGTGGCTCATAATTGGGAGGAGAAATGGCTTTTCAAGCCCACCTGGGCTGCTCCACGCAGCGCAGCGACGGCTTGGTCCTGCTGGAGGTTCTTTATGTCTTACGGCCGCGTTCGAAGGGGGTTGTTGGGACTGAGCGTGCTGAATTACCTCTTGCAAGAGAAGAGCTGCCGCCTCTCCGAAGCTCCCTGAATCGATGCGAAATGAGCCCAATTACAGCCGCGGGTGGCGATGATTAATGAGCCAATTAGCATATCCGCCAACGTCAGCACGATTCCAGCGGCGGCTGCAGGTGAGGGGGATGTCTCGGGGTGCACGGGCGACTGACGCAGGGTGCAGCCCTGCGGGGTGGCTCTGGCACGCAGCGTCCATTCCCAAAGCATGCTCACGGCACTCCCAGAATGTTTGGGATTTGCCAAACGTCTCCATCCTGAGCCGCGGTTTCCAGGGTAAACCCTTCCCAAGGATCTCGCCACTCCTCTTCTTGCTCCTTTCCTCCCAAACTCCGCTCTCTCAGCTCGAGCTTTTCCCCACGTCGTCTTCCTGCGCCATCTGGGAGCTATTTAAAGCAGAAAGGCCCATTTTTGGGACAGTCGCTACATCCCATTTTAGCACTGAATTCCCTGCGCTGCCGCAACCTCACGACTCGACCCCGGAGCAGCCGGGTGCCATCCTGCATCGCAGCGAGGATCTGCAGCATCACCCCTTGCCTCGAGGGCTTCGGGACCCTCGGGATGTGCTGGAGAACCAGGAGACCCGCTCCCACACTGACCCGCATCCCTGCCCTCCCTCTTGGGGATTCTGCCATGTTTCTGGGTAGTTTGCAGGATTTTCCAGGCTCTAAATGGGACCAACTGTAACCTCCCAGCCTTTTTTCCTCCCATCCTTCCTGCAGACAGCATTACACATTCTTTAAATCCTCCCACCCGCTCCTTGCTCCCGCAGCACCCATCTCTCATTTTCTGGGACCTCCAGGAACTTTATCCAACCTCAGTAATTCCCAAAACATCTCATTTACCTGCAGCATTTCCCAAGCTGTCCCCATCCAAACCCAGGCTGAGCTCTCACCCTTCCTGTGCCTCTGCTCCTGGCAATTACCGCTCCATCGGAGCCGGCATCTTCGGGAGTAACTGGCTGTAAGGAAAAGGGCTGAAAGATCCCAGCAGCCAGCCCCTTGCTGCTGCCAACGGGGCCACGGGGTGACTGCTTCCCTACTTTGTTTTTCCCCTCCATATTAGCGCTGTCCCTCTGTGCTCATCCTTATCAACCTGACCTACTTTCTGCTTCCCGGAGGTTCGGCTTTGTTTGAGGCTTGGCCTCCTCGTGCGCTTCCTAGCTGCAGGATTATTGTTAATTCTCTGTTCTCCCACATTTTGCGAGTGCCTACTCGAAAAGGTTTCTGGCGATTAAGCCACCCCTGAATTTACAGGTGGAGATGTTAAGAGCTGGGGTTTGAAATCTAAAATTAAGCAAATGCAGGAGAAGCCACTGTGGGGTTTTTTTTATTTAAATGGGAGTTTCCCCACCAATTTGCCAAGGATGACGCCAGTCCTTCCTTTTTCCAACATCCTTAAAATCGAGGGGTGCTTTGCACCCACAAGACCTGGCCCTGCGCGGTT
>NW_010247431.1:9720-10499 GCF_000690775.1 Eurypyga helias | reverse complement strand
CCTGGGCCCTCGCCCCCCTCACAGAAAAAAAAAAAAATTAAAAAAAATCACTGCTGCCTTTTGACCTAAAGCAACATCCCCAGAACCTGAATTTCCCACCCCCTCCCGGGTGTTTTCAAAGACCAAAAGGGGAATTTATGGCTCAAGCAGAGCTGAAGCTCTCCCAGGCTTTGTGGAGCAGACGGCCACGTGCCACATCCACCTGCCTGCTAGGACCGACGGCCGCGCGTGGACATACCCGCTTCAGCCAGATGTGGCCACTCCAGATGTGCTGCAGCATCCGTAGGGGCTCAGTAGGGCAACGGCTCATCGCCTGCCCCGCTGCCCAGCAGCAGCCAGCTTCCGAAAAGCCCTGGAAAATCGGCAGCCATAGCAAAGCTGCTCCTCGGGGATGTCTGGAGCAAGGACCGGCGGTGGTCTCTCCCGGGAGGATGCCCAGGGTGAAACGATGGGCTGGTGCTACCTCTGCTGCCGCTTCCCTTCTCTGCCAGGTGTAATGGGAAAATCAAAAAGCCCCAAAAAGAAAGTGTTAAAGGTCTTGCCAAAAAATTGTTCACCGGGTTTTGGGGTTTTTTTGGCTGTGCTGGAGCAAAACCAGCAGTGGCAAGAACCAGGTGACAGTGGAAAAGTGACCATGTGGCGTTACCTGGACCAAGGGAGAACAGGAGTCAACACAGTCGGAGAAGCACCAGTAAGAGTCAAAGGGAGATGCCTGGGCAGAAACTGGTCAGGTTTCCCAGTTAAAGGGGAGCGATAATGGGGTATCAAACCGCTCCCTT
>NW_010247431.1:9303-9599 GCF_000690775.1 Eurypyga helias | reverse complement strand
TTGTCAGCACGAAGCGGAGTGGGAGAGAGGGGGAGAGCTCTCCCAGCTCCGCTCTGTGAGGTGGGAGGAATTATTTGCAAGAGCAGACTGCCGTGAGCTGGGATGCTGAGGGAGAGCAGCGCCGGCTGTCCTGGCCTCTATGGGCACCGGGAAGCATCGTGGTCCTCTCGGACCTACCTGCCGTCAGCCTTCAGGGAGTGCAGCACCTTCATCCCATTCCCACTCCCGCTACAGCCAAGTCACCAGCCGTGGTCCGGAGGGGCTGGCCGGGAGCAGGGGGGGGACCCAACGCAGGG
>NW_010247431.1:6045-9293 GCF_000690775.1 Eurypyga helias | reverse complement strand
GGGGGGGGGTTCCCATTACTGCAAAGCCAGCGCCGGGGCATCCCCCTTGGCTGCTGCCAGCCCAAACCTCTGCCCAGGCCGCACATTTGCTGCGGGTGGAGCTGTACCGGCAGAGCGACAACAGGTAAAGCCGGCGGGACCTCCAGAAAGCTGAGAAACAGTTATTTTCACGGGAGAGTGAGCTCTGTGCAGCTGGGTCCTTAATCATGGAATGACAGGATGGTTTGGGTTGAAGGGATCTTAAAGCCCATCCTGTCCCACCCCCTGCCACGGGCAGGGACAGCTTCAGGGACTCGTGGATTTCCGCAGGGGAGGATTCCTTCCGGCTGAAATGCATGGCATCTCCGAGGAGACGATCGTGAGTCCCGGTCGAAGCAGGGAGGGTCCTGCGGAGGAGTAGGGCAGCGATCTGATGCCAGCCAAAGCATCGCCGGGCAGGGTGAGACCCTGCACTATCACCGTTTGGGGTTCCACTTCCAAAAGGATGGTCGGTTGTTCCATCTGGCTGCACCCCAGCGGATTTACCCCTCTATACACCCCAATCTCAGTTCAAAGCGAGTGGAATATGTACGTGGCCAAGCAAGTCCCCAGCCCCACCTTGGGCAACGGGATGAAGGAATAGCTTCCCCCAACTATCCCCTTCCTCCTGTATCATCAGGTAACGTTGGCAATTATTCGGGCTTAGAAAGCCTCCCCGACATTCCCCAGTGTCCCACACCCTTGCTTTAACCACCACAAATCCTACAAGGAAGCATTACCAAATCCACCCAGAGGCTGGCCTCAAGGGCGCCGGAAACGCAAACACCCAGGTCACCCCGCTACGACGGCCCTATGGATGTGCCGCCCCCACACCTTCAGCCGGGCAGGAATCCAGACGCATTTGTTCCCGACAGGCTCGCTGACCGGCACCGCGCCACCCCCGGCAACCCGGGACTGAGGTTTTCCTGGGAAAAGGGGTCACAAATGAGGCCGGAAAGCTCTCGCGGGACACTTTAGGGGGGTTGAGCTTTAGAAGAGGTTTGGGCCAGCCAGGCAAAATAAAGCACCCCTGGAACAAACTCCTGGGATCCCGATGATCAAGGGACAGCCCTGCTTTTCCACGAAGGAGAGGTTTCTCCCACCACCCGACAACTTCTCACGCTACACGTAAGGATGACGGGAGTTTGGGCACCTGGAGACCACCAGGCTCCATCCCCAGGGCAGACCTACCGGCCCCGCACCGCTGCACGACCAGGGCTCCTCGGATCACTGTGCGGCTCACAGGCCAGCGGAGAGCAGAAAGAACAAAGGCACACAAAGCCTGGCCTTTGAAGGACCTGAACTCCCCTGTTACTCGGTTCTGACTGTTTCTACCCGGGTTTTCCTGAGCTGTTATAACATGCTGGGGTTTGGCGCGTTTGTTCCAAGCCGCTGGGTATCCTCAGTGCCCACGTACGCACGGAGCACTTGGGAGAACTCGGTCCTCGGCACAAAACTACTGTGAAATAACGACAAAATTATCCACTTGGGCCAGCCTCAGTTTTGTTTGCAGTGACAGGAGGCAGGCAGACGGCGCTTCGCTTCCTCCCCTCTTCCCTCTCATCTCCCAGGGGTCAGCGCTCCAGCGGAACCGAACGGTGACCAGGTCTCTGCTTCGCAGGGAAGGCGGCTAACACCAGGCAGGGGTAGCAAAGGTCTGACTGACGGAGTTTTCTTTGGGAAAAGTAATGAATTCCCAGGGAAGCTTTGAAAGAATTAACGGGATGGAGAGACAAGTCACTTCCAGGAGACCTGGGCCGTTGGCTGCCGAGCCGGTGGAGAGCCGAAGGGTTTCCGAGCGAAGAGTAACGGCTGCTTTGCAAGTCAGCGGCGGCTCGCTGGAGCCCACGGGGTGACAAAGGTTAAACCAAATGTCACTTCAGCATCACCGCATGAGCCTGCTGCATCTCCTGCATGCAAAGGGGATGTTCGTCAGGGTGTCTCTGGGACCGAGAGAGGCTCATCGTGCCGGAAAGGTCAGGCCCGGTTCCTGCCGACTGCTTCAAACAGCTCGAGTCGAAGCTGTGCCTTTGGAAAACCGAGTTTTCCAAAGCCAAGCCTTAGGCTAAGCTGGTTTAATGTGACACAAGGGCTGCGTTTGGGTGGCAGCCCTGGGCCCTGCCCGTCCTCCCTGGCGCTGGCGGCTGCTGTCTGCTCTGGGGGAGCCTGTCCCTGCCCCGCCAGTTCCGTTTTGGTTCCACGGCAGCAGATCCTGGCCGGGGAGGGAGCAGTTCGCCCAGTTGGATTTCCTCTTAAAACACCCACCCACAGCCCACCCTGCACAAAGCTCCTTGATATACTGACCCAGAACTCGCCCAGCGAACCACAGCGCTTCACACGGATGAAGGAATTCCAGAGTTCTTCCTTCCGGGCCTGGGTAAACAAGGCTAGGACTGACGAGCAGAAACGAACATGGTGAACTGCAACAAACATGCCGGGCACCCAGAAAAAAATCCTCATTCTGAAAGAAAAATGGCAGAGCATTATTTGCATTAAAGCCACCACCTCTCCCTTGCTTTCACCCAGCTGTGGCCAAGAGTAGTTTGTGTGGAGCAAAAGTCCCATCGAGCTACTAAAAACATCAGGGAATCGACCAGAACAGACTAGTAAATGCCTTTTTAAAAGGTACGTGATTCCTTCCCAGTGGCCCGTTTTACTCAAAGAAGCCACAGAAAAATTGTATAAAAAGATTTATTGAAATTCATCAATGACAAACAGACATAAAACTCAAAGTTTGGCTCTTCTGGGAAAAAAAAAAAAATCTGTTGCAAATGTATTTATACAGATGAAATATTGACTAGGAAATACAAGTCACTTCTAAAGCTGTTTTAAAGAGGGATATGAAAGTAAAACTGTACATTCACTAGGTATTTTCAGTCATTTTACTGACTTCCACTAGGTAAGAAAATACAATTTTGTATTAGTATCTCGTGCTTGAGTGTATGAAAAGAAACCTCCTACCCCTACGTGCTGAACTGCCTCCTGTATTCAGGGTTGTAAAAATTTGCCAAGTATATAGCACAAGTGGAAGTAGTTTCTCATCACTTAGAACTGACTAGGTGTTATATATTACAGACCAAAATAGTACACACCTTATTTAAAAGGGTTGAAACATTTTTTTTATTACAATTGTCAAATTCATTTCACTAGTAACTCAGGAATTAGGAACACTTTTTATATATATTTATATATATATTTAAATGCCTGCCATTTTCAGTGTATTGGCTATA
>NW_010247431.1:0-6032 GCF_000690775.1 Eurypyga helias | reverse complement strand
CAAAAAAACAACCCCAAAAAACAAACAGAAAGGAAAAAACACACAACACACAGGGCAAGGAGCAGGGGGAAGGAGGGGAGGGATTGCAAATTCACCCCACAAACCAGATCCAAAGGAACACCCACCTCCACCCCTCCCAAAAAAAAAAGAAAAACACCCCAAAATAAAGCCCCCAACAAAACCATTTGGTCACTATTTACAAACAGCAAAAGAAAAGGTACCTCCAAAAGCAGGGAAAGCGTTGGCTGAAAATGGCAGTCATTCACGGACAGGCAACAAAGAAATCACTTTATCAATATGCCATTCTCACCCCCGTTGCTGTGGAGGGACGCTGCGACCTGCAGCATCCCCCAGAAAAACCCAACCCAACTCCTTGCAATGTATTCAGTGACTGGCAGCGGTGGCAAATCCCAATGACCAACGCCATTCAGCTGTCCCAGAGCAGAGCACGTGTGTTTGGGGTATCCTCCACTGATCGCACACCTTTCTGTCTTTTTAAGATGTCGAACTACCCACTCCAATAATAAGAAACAAATTACCACTTGGTTTATACTTACTATTGCAGTTACAGGGACTAAGAGAGGGACAAAAAGAAAATATTTAAAATGAATAGGAGGAGGAGTGGCAGTAAAAATAGTATTTTATTCCCTTGCCCACCCAGTCTGCTTCTCCCTCTCGTTCCCACAGCAACATTACAATCAGAAAAAAAAAAAAAAAAAGAAAAAAAGAGAAAAAAAAAGGTCAGGGGTGTGGGAAGGGGAAATACAGGGTAAAAACAGTCAAATCACAATAGGAAATTTTCAAAATAGGTTATTCAGTTTAGTCGTCTTCATCCCCTTCGTCTTCAGGTTCTCGTTTTCTCTTCTGTCCCCGTTCTTCATCTAGAAAATGAAACACAACTTCAATTACACGAGCACTCCCTCACGCTCTGAGAAGCTGAACAAGTTCCACAAGCTCTCCTGTGGCAGCCGGAACACAGGCGTGAGCCTGCTTTTTGAAAACCGGTACTCTACTCCCGAAACACGACAGCAGTATTACTTTATCTCTAGCAAAAACTGAGTTAGTGCCATACCGGGCTCTTCTTCATCTTCGTCGTCATCTACCTCACCATCGTTGTAGCCTTCTTCATCCTCCTAGAGTTCAA
This sequence comes from Eurypyga helias, assembly GCF_000690775.1. Classification (NCBI taxonomy): domain Eukaryota; kingdom Metazoa; phylum Chordata; class Aves; order Eurypygiformes; family Eurypygidae; genus Eurypyga; species Eurypyga helias. Next base: position 4,888 of record NW_010247431.1, on the reverse strand, counting down.
AAAAAAAAGGAAAAGAAGGATTAAAAAGTTGGTTTCAGCGCAGGCCCTTCCACAATTTGGCAATATCCAAGTGCATTTTTAAAAGTGAGAGTTGCTTCAAGTCCTTGAAGCATCTTAAACAAAAAACAAACAAGGAGGCAGACACGTCCCACGCACTTATGTAAGTGCTGGGTTCTGTGCTACAGCATAACTGGACTCTGGCCTGAGCTTTGCTGCAGAACTCACACGCGATTGGAGCGGCCCCTTCTCGCCCCAAGTCTTCGGCAAGGGAAGAGCTGTATACTCCACGCTGATACGTGGCTGCAGATTTTTGGCCCTGAGGTCAGTAAAACTTGACTGGTCAGCAAAAACACATATTCTAGGGGGCAGAGAGAGTTGAAAACATGAACTGACACCTCCAGAGGCGGAGGAGCTGCTGTTGGTTTTGCGAAGAGGCTGACCAGCCATTCAGTTAAATATCTAGGAGTGTTTGGCCGGAAGATGGACAACACAACCTCCTACAGCCAATTCCTAGCCCTGTTCCCAGGGGCTGCGATATCAGCAAAGCCTCAGCAGGCGTGACCGGTTCCTCGCACCCCACGCGCTGAGAATTTAAACATCCTGAAGCATCGCAAGGTACGTGCCCAAAAGGGAACCCTCCCGAGAGCAGAGGGTCAGCGATTCCGGTACCGCTCTCCCGTCCGTACGGGGGTTACAGCCCTGCTAAGGCACCACAGGCGAGGCCTGCAGGCCCTCCCGGCAGTACTGTTTGACAGCGCGATAAACAGAACGATTTCGTGTCAATGGTCACTAGATGGCAGCTGGCTCATAGACAGGCACGCCTCAAAGCCACCCCCCTGCCACGCTTCTCAAGTGAAAAAGAAAGTGCACGCTTCAAGTACTGAAAGCCTCTGATATTTGCTCCATTTCTTGCCTAACTCTTCCCAGTTAGACAATTTTGACTGCATGCCTGTTATTAACTGCATAAATCCTCACCTCCTCTTCTCCGCTCACATCCTCCTCTTCTCCTTCCTCCTCTTCCTCCTCATCTTCTTCATCTTCTACTACCTGAGCATCATCATCATACTCCTCTTCTGTACAGGCAAACAAGATCAACTCAGTCCTTTGAAGTTTACTTTTCCCCCCCAACATTGCCACCTGAGACCTGAGCTACCCACACAAGGAGCAACCTGCAAGCACTGCGTAAGGGCAGGACAGGGTTAAAGGCAGCTCTCCAGCTGCTAGACAGGGCGGGATGTCGCCCTGAGCCTCTTTAGGCTAATGACAGGGTTGTGTGGCAGCTGCCCATGGTCTGAGCTGCTCTAGGGCTTCAGGGGCCCTGACAGTAAGTCACGGCAGCCTCGGGGCTGCTCTGGCTTCAGCTGCTCCAGTGTCCATTACTAACACATGGTTTTGAGCCTGTAGGACACTTGCAGATCATAGAATCACGGAATGGTTTCAGTTGGAAGGGACCTTAAAGCACCCCCAGCCCCACCCCCTGCCATGGGCAGGGACACCTTCCACTAGACCAGGTTGCTCCAAGCCTCATCCAGCCTGGCCTTGGACACTTCCAGGGATGGGGCATCCACAGCTTCTCTGGGCAACCTGTCCCAGTGCTCCCCACCCTCTGTGGGAAGAATTCCTTCCTGATGTCCCATCTCCAGCTCCCTCTGTCCGTTTAAACCCGTTACCCCTTGTCCTGGCACTCCCTGCCCTTGGGAAAAGCCCCCCCAGGTTCCTCGTAGATCTTCATCTTCACTTGCAGCTCTTTGTCTGCAAGTGTCCATCTGCTCCCCGCAAGGACAGAGCAGCACTTCAGAAGCCAACCATGCCCTGGGAGCCCTCACCGAGGGACATCCCTTGCCTTCAGGCGACACAGAAGGGTCACACACACAATCCACCCTACGGCTTTGCAATCTCTTTTCAAGAGGAAAGAGATGCAACGCAGCTAGCCCAAGCGACAAACCAGAAAGTGCTTTCCATGCTGCAGGAATGGCGTTTTGGAGCTTTTGCATGCATCTGCATGCAGGCCCAGACTTGTGCTCTCATGAGAACCTGTCCCTGCTAAACCTGGCTGGCTGCACCACTCTGCCGCAGCGCTCGCCCCTCTCCAGAGCTCACACTCAGCACTCGAGGGAAAAGTGCAAGTCCAGCTATTCTGCTTTTGCTGTGCGGCTGGGTTTGAAGAGTCTAGCAAATTCCCCAAACTCAGCCGGATACCCATCCGACTGCTACACTGCTGCCTCCGAGTGCAGCCTGCCGGGAAGCAGAACGGCACCTACAGCACAGTGGAGCCCACCATGCTTCTTCCTAACATTAGGAAGCTGCTCGCTGCTTCATTAGTGCCTTTCACAGAGCTTGCCCCAGGCAGACTTCAGACACTCTCCTCTCTTCTGCCTCATCTCAACTAGATCATTTTGTCCTCACGGAACAGCTACAGACTCCTGTTAGTGCCCTGGCTCCTTTACTTAGTTCCTTGACTCAGCTACTTGTTTCCATGCCCAGTCTGGCTCTCCACCCTGCCCTGCTCCATCAGGCTCTACACAACTGCTCATACTTCCCACATCGTACCGCTCCTGGTAAACTGCAGCATGTCCACACCATCCTTTCTTACCCACTTCCGCCTCACATTCTCGTTCCATTCCCTGAACTCTTTCAGTCTCTTATTCCTCCTCCTTTCTTCTACCACCCCTTCACCCCCCACCTTTCGCTAAGATAAGACTGAGAAAGTAGCTTTCAGGCCCTGCCCATCTCCTCTCCCCGCGCTCCCTCGGAGGACACTGAGGCACTTCTGCTTTACAGCAGTCAGGAAGGAGCTGCTGAGGACACCCTTTTCCTGCCAACAATTCAGAGCTGGAAGCAAAACACACCACGCAGTGTATCAGTCTTTCAACTTACGTACACCAAGCAGCACAAATTCACATACCATCTTCATCCTCCTCCTCGTCGTCTAAGCCCTCCACGTAGCCCTCTGCATCAGAGTCCGGTGCTTCTTTGTCATCCCGATCTTTCACTAGGGATAAGACTGAGAAAGTAGTTCTTTCAGGCCCTGCCCATCTCCTTTCCCCTCGTTCCTTCAGAGGACACTGAGGTACTTCTCCTTTACATCAGTCAGGAAGGAGCTGCTTCCTTCTGTCAAGTCAAGTCAGAGCTGGAAGCAGAACGTACTAGGCAGCACATCGCTCTTTTAACTTACGTACACTAAGTAGCACAATTCACATACCATCTTCATCCTCCTCCTCGTCGTCTAAGCCCTCCACGTAGCCCTCTGCATCAGAGTCTGGCGCTTCTTTGTCATCCCGATCGTAGCCATCGAGGTATGTGAGTTGTGGGAGGAGCTTGAATACGTTTTCTCTGTAATCGTTCAAGTTGGTTACCTCGCAATTGAAAAGGTCTAGACTCTTCAGGTTTTCTAACTTTTTCTGCAAAGAAAGAGAAGCCTCTGAAGTTCAGCGTTACAGGAATTCTCCACCAAGCAGAGACTGCAACAGCAGCCAGAGCGAATGCGCTCAAGAGCTTCCTGTGGCAAAAGGGTCATTTTGGCCTCTGCTGACTAAACTGGCGTGGAACAGAAATCTGCAATGCCTGGCCACTGCTGCTTCAGAATCCCAGAGTGGAAAATGCTCTCCACCTTGTTCAGCATCTCACAAGTAGAAGACTGAAGTTTGGAAAGAGGTAAAGCGCTGCCAAAATCACATGTGCTGCGAGGGGCCAAGCTGAGAACATGAATTAGTTGGGTCAGTTACGCCACAGCACAAGGGAAGGTAGCGCAGCCCAGCACCAGCTCTATTAAATTACGGCTCTCAGTGAAGAAGAAACAGATTATTCTGTGGACGCAAGAACTTTGCTAGGAGAGATTTAAAGAGTTTTAGTCATCGTACCTTAGGCCTTGGAAAAAGAAGTAAGATGAGGATTTGTATCAAGTGTTATGAACTATCTCCCTTCTGGGGTTCAGCGTGCAGAGCAACGGTGACATCGAGAAAACAAGCCTGACACCAGGAGCAGTTACAATCCTGTCTCTTATCTGTTTGCTACACGAGTTGAACTGCTCTGCTCTCCTTTCTGCTGGGGAAAAGAGCTCTGACATGGGCTCATCCGGGAACTGCTCCCCAAGACATTTTAAGAGCAAGTATTTGGGAAATAAGCATGAGCCGACACTCTTCATTTCTGGAGAGCAAAGGGCACACAAACCAAAAAACTAGAAAATAGCACTACCAGATCCAACACTTGGATGATTTTTGGAACCGCAACCTGACAAACTTGAACTCAACCCTTGAAATAAGCAGTGTAATGGCTGTGAGCAGGAGAGGTGATGGAAACCAGCAGCAACGAGCTTTACACTCAGCGACTTCTGCCCAGCCACAGCGAGCAAACCCAGCCTGGAGTCACACGGTGCTGCTGCTGGCCCATACCACCACCAGCACACGTCGCACCCCCGGCGGGGGTGATTTTAGAATCACAGAGTCTTTAGGTTGGAAAAGACCTTTAAGATCATCACGTCTGACCGTTAACCTAATGCTGCTAATACCACCATTAAACCATGTCCTGTCTCATAAATCCCTCCCGGGATGGTGACTCCCCATGCCCCGGCTCTGAGCACACAGTTCCAATGCCTGACACTGGGAGAAGAGACTGACCCCCAACTCTCTGCACCCTTTCAGGGGGCTGTAGGGAGCAATAACGTCTCCCCTGAGCCTCCTCTTCTCCAGGCTGCACCCCCCCACCCCAGCCACTCCTCCCAGAAACGGTGCTCCAGCCCCTTCCCCAGCTCTGTTCCCTTCTCCGACACGGTCCAGACCCAATGCTCCAAGGCAAACACAGCGAGCTCAAGCAGAGCCTCTGGGAGAGGGACCCGCAGGCACTCCAGCGAGGCTCGGTGCTGGCTGCAGGGCGGCGGAGGGCAAAGCCC
>NW_010247430.1:0-3552 GCF_000690775.1 Eurypyga helias | reverse complement strand
CCATGGGGCTGTTCTTACAGTGCTAAAGGCAATGAAAAAGAAAGAAGGAAAGCGTAAAAAGCCCAAGAGAATCTCCCTAGGGCTTTCCAAATACCTCCAGCCTACTTGCCGGATTCCTTCCCCACAATAGGCTAGTGATGCTTCTTGCCAGCCAGGAAAATAACTCCCTGCAACCAATCTGCTGCAGATTATCCCAGCCACAGGTTTGTGGTTTTTTAATTTTCATTCCAACAGAAGAAAAGGAAAAATCTGCCAAATGCACCAGCAGCCACAACACCCAGCAGCTCTCCACTGACAAACTCTTCTTCCTCAGAGGGACAGTTTTCCTGTCTTTTTCTACTGGAGGCACAAAAATCCAACCTCTCCCATCTTCCTGGATGAGGCTTGAGGGACTTTTGAAATCTGCTAAATGGATGGATGGAAATCAGGCCCCCATGCTGCCTCAGCCACACTTACAGTTCTTTAGAGGAGCTATACAATTAGCTAGTAGAAAACCACTAAATTAGCTTCTCCAGTGGCCTTAGCTAACCTGTTTGAGGTGTTCTGATGCACCAGGCATGCTGCTCAGTTAATTACAGCTGAGAGGTTTAAGCAGCTACTGCCTCTGGGTTGCCAGTCACCGCTGCCTTGCTCAGATGAGGTGTCTGATAAGCGGTAGGAGAGGCTGGGGAGTGTGTTACCATGTCAAATGGGGCTGCAAGATGTGTGCACTGGCTGTGACTAGTGACTGCTGTGACTGAGCTTGGGATCAAGAGCTCAATCCTCCATGTAGCCCACCCTAAGGCTGCAGTTTCACAAGCGGCTGCAGTTTCACAAGCAGCTGCCAATGTTAACAGCTCCCTCACGCCAAAAGGAGGCTTGCTCTTCCTCCTCCCCTGCCTTTTCTTACTGTCCCTCACTCCAGTCATACGGTCCTCAGCCTTTCTCGCCCCAGCAGAATATGATCCCATTTTTCCACCGAGTTAAATCTCCTTGCCTAGAGGGGTCCCTCGGGTGCTAGAGGGCATGAGGTAAGGAGTTGGAGCGCACTGCTGGGAGTGGGAAAAGAAAGGGGAGAAAACAGTGGCAGAGGCTTCTCCTTTTTGGTGAGTCAGCTCTTAAAGAGAGGTAAGAGCACCTCCTGAAGCTGTAGCCCTGTAGAACTGATCAGAGGGTTATTAGTTATCAGCTGAGTTATTGCTCCTGTGAAAAAAGGCATAACCTAGAAGCAAGTAAAAATTTTTCACTTGGCTGCAGCCAAGGGGCACTCCAGCAGTATTAACAGTAGTGCTAAACAAAATCCTTTGGGGCTTAAATCTGTCCTATCCACATACTCAACCTATGTGAATGCAGTTTATCCTCCCAGGTCCCCTAGTTCTACAGCAAATTAGCGCCCGAGCACTCCTGTTCACGTTCTCCACAACTTCTGAGGAGAAATTTCTGTAAAGTTTGCGTTCTTTCAGCAAAGTGACATTTCCTAGCAAGTTCCCACTGATATCAGCACTTCAAAATGCTGCCACCTTCTGTGGAAAACTGGAAATTTGCTCATACTCTGTCTCACAAACTGAGTTTTTCCAAGTTTGGGAATTTAATGCTTTATAAGAATGCCTGTTTCTTTATTATTTCCCTGATTTACAGCAAATTACCATTCCACAGGAGGACTCTAGCTTTACTTGGTTCGTGTTCCTAAGAAAGAGGGATATGAAGACATCATGTTACAAAGTTAGCGATGACAGAAATAAACCCTTTTATCATCCTCCAGGAAATTCACAGGCAACCCAGTGATTAAAGTATCCTTCATCTGGAAAGTATTCTGCAGGTTACTGTAGGAAAGCAGGAGACCACATGTTGCTGCATTCATTGTAAAGTCACAGAAGATTATCATGCATTAAAGAGAAGCTATTATAGGGACTTATAAATAACATTTACCCCATCAGCTTCTTCAAAAACCACGGCTGCCAAAATTTTCCATTTGTCTAGGACAAACTGTGCTTCAATTCAGTGTGTCCAGAAACAGGACATATGAAGGAAGCAGCTCATAAAAAGGCACAAAAACATTTACAGGCAGAACAAAATATCTTCCAGGTAGTTTGATCTATATATAAAAATTTTTACACTATTCAGCAACTTGACTGCAATTTTCCACAATCCCATAAATGTAATAGTTAAAGAAATCAATAAAACATTTGGAAGATTATAAAAAGGCTTTAAAAGTTTATTATAAAAATCAAAATAACCACTTTTAAAATACTTCAAACATTAACAAAAGAATATTTGCAGAACACGTACACTACATAGCTTCCAAGTACTAATATACTTGTGTGGTCTGTCTCTCTGATCAGCATACTAAAACCAGAAATCTCTACAGGAAATCAGAAGACTCTGGGAGAAACCCTGTCACATGCTGCCATTCAAAAACTCCTATCTTTCAGAGCCATTTATGGGTCGCCTAACGCTGTTCTACAATCATTTTGCTGTGTCCATTTACAGCCAAATAAACTGAGGCTGAGTCTACGTTAGCAAGTAGAACATACCAACAGGAGTGGATACGTGCAACAAAGCTGCTTAATGTTGAGATCCCAACACAGGTGCCATAAGCATTTCAGGTAGGATGTATTTCAGGTTAGCTCTAGCCTGGCAATGCGGGTGGCATGCAGTAGGTACGCCCGGTACCTCTACGTTAGCATTCTAGTTAGCATGAGCAGCGCACTCTTGAAGTAAACCTGATCGCTCCCACTTTCATGCAGCATCTTGGAGGGGGCAGAATGGATTCCTTTTGGAAGAAACCAGACCCACAGACACATCCCCATAACATACCTAACTCCCCAGCAGTCACTGCATCCCCAGGACCGGACTAGAGGTGGTCTGGACTGGTACATCACTAGGGTGGATGTCAGATCCTCAGCTCCCCTTCTCTCAGTCAGAACTTCCTTTATTACATCCAGGCATAGACATAGGCGCAGACCCGGAAATATCCTGAGGCGATGAAGCCACAACGTAAGGTTAAATGAGGTATAAATCCATTAACCCTGTGTAGTAAGGACTGAAATATCCCAGAAAACCAGAAAAAAAAAATTCACGAATACGTGGCTATGCTATAGAACGAGTTGTGAAACAGTACAGAACACAACTTTTAGAACAGCTTGCTGGCATCTCCAGCGTTATTACTGAACCCAGGAAAGGAAACCTCACTGGACTCAAAAAAGGCAGTTCACTGAGTGAGCTCATTGCTCTCTCTTGAGAAGCAGGCACGGCACAGGACCGGGACACATCCAGCCAGGCTCTTCGGTTTACTCCCCGAGACACAGACCAGCACCTGGCTGGCTTTTATGCTCAAGCCACGTACACCAACACAATGCTGCACCTGTGCTTAGGAGATCTCTGTGCTTTAGGCCTGTGCACCTAAAGTAAAACTGATTTTTTTGCTAACCCCAAAACACACCCTTAAATTTCCGAAAACATTGCGAGCAGAGATTGCTTCCTGAACAGCACCAAACCCTGTCTTTTATTTCCAACCATCTGCGACAAGAAGCCCACGAAACACTCGGGAAACGTCACAACAACCTGCAGCTG
>NW_010247429.1:0-877 GCF_000690775.1 Eurypyga helias | reverse complement strand
CTGTACTTGTGCTTGGGATTGCAACCTATCTTCCAAAACAGTGGAGAGTGTGAAGAAAGAAATCAGGATGTTGTTGAGTCTGTGTTGAGAGGTATTAATGCACGGCACAATTTTATTAATTATTTGTCCTTTATGGGCATTCTTTTTTACAGCTCTGCTTAGAGGTGGATAGTTTGAATGACTAAATTCGGGTTAATACTATTTTTTTACCATTGAAATGATCCACTGCACTTACAACTGTATCATCCAGAACAAATGTTCTTCATTTGGGTACCAACTGTTCTGGCAAGTAGTGCCAACTCCTACTCTGCATCAGACAGAAGAATAAGGCCTTGCATCTATCCATCTGGGAGACAAGAAACTCCAAGATCAGAGAAAACATTGGTTTAGAAACATTGTCAGGTGGAATTTGTAAAAAGAATCTTTAGAATTTACTTTTCTGACATGGCAGATGTTTTAAAAATGTTGATTTTTGTTTTGTTTTGTTTTGTGACACATACACTTTGTCAAATCAGCTTCCTGTAGTTATCAAGAGTTTGTTGAGCTTGGTAGCAGAGGGTCACCAACCACAGGAACAAACAATTTGGTACAAAATGATTTGCTAATTCAATAGTTTTCTCTACACTGTACTATGGCACACAAAACTGACACTCCTAAATAGCAGTATCTTTTTCATAGCAGGGGTGGCTTCAGTAAGAAGCTGCTAGAAGCTTCCCCTGCGTCCGGCAGAGCCAATGCCAGCTGGATCCAAGAAAGCCCCAAAGCTGGCCAAGGCTTCAGCCCATCAGTGACGGTCGTAGCATCTCTGGGATACTGTGTTTCAGAAAGGGAAAAAAAAAATCAAAATTGGGCAAGAGAAATTACAGCTGGAGAGAGA
>NW_010247428.1:453-965 GCF_000690775.1 Eurypyga helias | reverse complement strand
ACGAGAGCTCGAGCCCTTGCAAAGCATCTGGGAGCTGGGCCGGCTGCCCACAGACATTCTGCACCTCTGAGTCACGCTGCAGCCTGCTGCACCCTGCATGGCGTGGCCCCACGCAGCCCCCTGCCCAGCCCACCCCCCCTGGGATACCCATCTCGTGGGTCACAGGGCTGGGAGGAGTGTGGCCACCCTCATCCCAGCTTGCCTTGGGTGCTGGGTGCAGGGAATCCCCTCTCCTTCCCCACCCCTCCCTGGGAAACTCAACTCCCTGCGGAGCATCGCCTCCGGCATCCCTTGCTTTGCGGTCCGCTCCCCGCTGCGGCTGTTGGAGGGGGTCACCATGGCTTTTGGGGGTCAGATGCTCCCTCCTCGGTGGGGTGCACAGGTGGGCTCCCCCATGGGAAGGTGAAGTGGTGCGCCCCTTGACGCTGGCATTTTCGTGCCAGCCCGGCACACGCAAGTTCCGGAGGGAGCGGGCAGCAAGGGGCTGTTGGATGCAGGGCCGTGTCCTGGGA
>NW_010247428.1:0-416 GCF_000690775.1 Eurypyga helias | reverse complement strand
CCCGGAAGCTCAGCTGCTGGTTGGAGCCAGCCGTGGGTCCTAAATAAGTCCCTGGTTTCCCACCTTGGTGCTGCCATCAGATGTGGTGGGGGCCATTGGGTGGGCTGGTCCCCCCCTACTCCTGCCCTGATACCCACGTGAGGGATTTTCATACGTTGCTCCCCCTGAGCCCCAGGCTGAAAATGTCTCTTTTTGAAGAGCTTTGGGCTCCTGTGAGTTGAAGGCTTGCCTAAAAAATGGAAGCTATTTTTCCTGACTTTTTTTTTTCCCCCTGCCACTCGCTGGAGCCGGAGCGTGATTTTGATTTACAAACAGTTTAATCTGAGGAATGCAGGGAAATGGAGAAAGCCAAAGCGAGCGCACCGCACGCCACTGCAAACCCCCGGAGAAACCCAGCGCTCGGAGCTGCGGAGTCT
>NW_010247427.1:0-372 GCF_000690775.1 Eurypyga helias | reverse complement strand
GGGTCCGTAGGGCCTGAGAGGGAGCACGGAGCCCGTGTAGGTTGGGGGGGGGCTGTAGGGCCCCTATAGAGTCCCAATGACCCCCTATAGAATCCCAATGACCCCCTATAGGGTCCCCATGACCCCCTGTAGAGTCCCCATGGGCTCCTATAAAGTTCCTATGACCCCTTATAGTTTCTATGGCCTCCTATAAAGTCGCCATGGGCTCCTATAGAATCTCTGTGGCCCCCTATAGGGTCCCCATGGGTTCCTATAAAGTCTCTATGGCCCCCTATAGAGTCCCTGTGATCGTCTATAGAGTCCCCATGGGCTCCTATAGAATCTTCATGATCTCCTATAGAGTCCTTATGACTGCCTATAGAGTCTCTATGG
>NW_010247426.1:1626-12663 GCF_000690775.1 Eurypyga helias | reverse complement strand
AGTCTAAAAAAGTTGATTCACTTACAAGAACAGCTGGTGTTGGACCAGCTGTTTAACCCAGCCAAGAGTCCATCTGTCCAAGCCATGAGCCGCCAGCTCCCTCAGGAGAACGCTGTGGGAGACCGTGCCAAAGGCTTTACGAACGTCCAGGCAGACAACATGCCCAGCCTTTCCCTCATCCATGGGTGGGTCACCTGGTCACAGAAGGAGATCGGGCGGAGACCCCGATGGCGTCCATAGCCAGAGCGAGGTAAACAAGGGTGCCCAGTAGGAAACGTGTGAGTTACTGGAGTAAGTGGCTGAAGTGTGGGGGCAAATGCTGGTGTGTGGGGAAAAGTAGAGTTAAGTTGAATTTGCTGGAGTTGGGGTATTGATGGGCAGTGAAGGAGAAAAGGTAATTTAAAAAATAGTGGAAGCACAGAAAGAATACAAACCAAAACCGTATCAAGGGTGCTAAGGAAAATCCTGTGTTTTCCATCACAAAAATAATTCAAGTCCTTCCTCTTGGAGAAATGGCACTCAATATGCTGCCAGTTTGCACCTAAAATCTCCCAGATAACCAGTCCCAAGTGACTGTGAAAAACATTAGCTGAAACAAACACATATTAACATGATGAAATTTAGATTATCAAATTAAAAAAAGCTGTCTGTTCCTGTTTTTTTTTTTCCTTTCTAGCAAACAAAAGGAAGAAACATTAAAGATTTTAACAAATTCTTCTCTATCATCGGCTTTGTTTTTGCAATTGGTTTTATGGGGGTGAGGGATTTGTTCAGCTGTTACAGTGATGGTCACAACATAAACTGTTTAGACAGAGGAAGTTTTTACTTTTTCTTCCTAGCCTAAATGCCACTGACATTCTAGACAGTTTTTCTTAAGATGATGTGCATGAAAATTATATTTACCTACAGTGGTAGGAGGTGTAATGTCTCTTATTTCGCAGTTTTGTGTCCAGTAGAAAAAAAACCCCAGTGAGATGGATACTGTTGATGTCTTAGCTACAGTGTGTTGCCATACACTGCCGCTTGCTCAGATTTCATTTCTATTTTTTCCTGTTTCTGTGAATATTAATGAGAGAATGAGAAGACTACTTCATTTGAAAGGCTTATTTAATTTCCCTTCTCTTCATTTGCTTTGTTTGCTGAATTACATTTCCGTAGGAGAATGGCATGAGGTAGGACCATCTCCCCTGACTAAACAGTTCAAATGAGCTATGAGTAAAGCCATTTAGGGGTAGTTCACAAGGATGTTTTATTAATAACAACTAAGAATGTTACTGCAGCTCAGTATGTAGTCAGCACCCGCAGGCTTTTTCTGCTGCATCGACATTATTGCCAGAATCTTTTAATATTGTGTGACTGTATCTTAACAGAACTTGGTTTTCTGCATACACTATATATATTGTTTAAACACATAATTGGGGTTGCCCAAGAAATCATACCTCAAATTCAAAGGTGAGAGCTCACTGCCTACAGGTATCCATGGGCAAACACACAACTGGGCCAGGAGAAACTACTTTGCCTGGGAAAAAATTTCCTTGCACTGAAGTGGGGTAAAAATCTCCATCCTAGAGCAAATCCTGAAGCATTAAGTTGTATCATGTGTCCATGGGGTTTTTTTCCCCTTAGGCACAGCAGATGCATTCCCACGTAAAGCCATTGTAAGTCTGTAACTGATATAATGCGTCAGAGAAGATCTGTCTCGGTGAACCTGACTTCAACGTTTTTTGGCATTATAGTTATTTCTGTTTATGTTTCTTGAGAATGTATTTTTTTCTACTTGAAGAGCCAAAAAGAATTTTCTTTAGGGAGAGGGTTATTGCGTGGAAAATAGAAATTCTTTAAGTTTAACTTCATGCTGATAGAATTATTTTAAAGAATAAGACAGAAACAACTACTTCCTAAAAATATGTTTCCATTAAACAGGAACTACTAGGAACACTTGCTCTTCTTTTCAAAAGATTGGCATTTCAGTACAGCTGGCCAGTAATCTGGACTGGAATCACAGAAAATAAAATTCTCAGCTGATTTACTAGTTCAGCAAATGTGGTGGCTTTAAGACAGCTGAAGTGGTGAATTTTCTCTGTGTAGAATATTGGCTCACAGTGTTCATTTTGAACCTATGAAGACCTTGAGAAGGAGGGAAGTCTAAAAAAGTTGATTCACTTACCAGAACAGCTGGTAATGGACCAGTCACTCCATGATCAAAACAAGATTGATTAAACCATCCCTGTAGTGGGAGTATAATTTAAGATACTAAATTTATCAAGACACAAAAACCCTGTATCAGAAGATAAAAGAAGACACATAGGGAAACGTGCCTTTTTTTTTTTTTACTTTAAACTGTTTCCCAGAATCGTTTTGTTGAGAACAGAAAGTCACAATGATTTCAAAAAGGGGCCACGACTTCACCCATTTTCCTGCTTCACTCCTCGTTTATTGAATTTGTTCGAAAAACTGTTTCCAGAGAGTGAACAAAGCAATACATAAACAGGAAAAACTACTCTGAAACTCTATTAATAACCAACTTATTTTTATTGGAGCAAATACAGTTGTGAAAACTGTACATTGTACATTTTGGGTCAAGAATTATAAATAGAGAAACTCATAGATAAAGAGTTCATTCTTTGACAGCAAGAAACTTTAAATAGACAAAATGACATTATTAAGTACATTGGCAGGCTTCATTGTGCTGTCCAAAATGTAGTGTACAGTATAACAACCAATTATAAATAGCCTTTCATGTAAAATACAGCTGTGCACATTTTAGAAAAATACCAACAATTTGTTTGAGCTTTGTTTTAAAAAAGCTTATAAATCATACATATTTATAAATGGTACTAACATGCTTACTTAAATTTATAAACATTTTCATAAGCTTTGTTACTCATTATTTCCAGAGCATAAAGTATTTTAAATAAACATTTAATAGGAATTAAATACGTCAGTTACAAAGTTACCTCTCCATGTAAGGAGACGGGGTGATTTCACTGGATGGAACATTTCGTCCATTATGTCAAGGCTTACACAGGAACTTTTAAAATTTTGTTCTAATTTAAAAATTACTCTCCTAAATTTAAAACACAATTCAAACTTTTCTTTTTTTTTAAAAATAAATATACAAGTTTTATTTTCATTTGCTCTCTTTCTGCTTTCTTCTTTATCCACACGGATCAAAACACGGGATTCTCAACATACTTCTGTAAAAAACACCACGGTGTTACTGCCCTGCTTGGAGCTGCTTCGCTGCACAATACTCAGTCCGCACCTACGTTACTTCAATACGCTGCATCCAAAGATAGCTAAGGTACTTCGTAAGAATGTCGCCCATTAAACCATGCAAACACTTAGAAAGTTTACAGACAGGTTCAAAAACTATATTTTATGAAAGATTTTCTAACAGAGATAAAATAAACCATAATACAAGCCCTTTGTGTTTTGTAGCTTTGAATTATTTACTTGCCAAATGATCACACCACAGATTTTCAGTAAATAAGCATGCTTTTGATTAATATAGGGTACAATAATTACAGTAAAATGGCACATAAAAAGAAACATGATCACATAATTTGAATAAAGGGCTGTTAAACTACTTAAGACAAACTTTGCAAATGAAAAATTTTGAGGCTTTTTTAATGCTGAGGTAAAATTATAAATGGACCTTAAAGACACTGAAGGCATCAAATCGATAAACAATCACTTCACATTTCTAAACGCTCTACCTGAATGTATTCAACACAAATCTAGTATTTTTGAATTATGATCATTTATTATGAGCATTAGCTAGCTTAATGGTCATTGGCATTAATGTGCACTCAGACAAGACTTTATTTTAGCCGCTGGCAAAATACCTCAGTATCGAAACATAATAATTCAAATCACCAACTACCACAGCACCAGAATTAAAAAAGAAAAAAAAAAGAAAAAAAAAGGTCAACATGCAAACCCTCTTGTCTTTCCTGGCTTATTCTGATATTCCACCTCCTGTTCAGAATGTGCTTGTATCAATTTACCATTCTTGTTCTTTTATTATGAAAAATTTCGCTTGCTAGTGGCATAAGCATTTGAGCACTTTTAGGAAGAACTCAACAGTTTAAAATTTCGCAGTCATGGTATATTCCTAAACCTTAAAGCAAAACAGCTCTTCAGGGTTAGGAGAACGAATTTAAGAATTTTATCTTCAGATTCGAAAAAGAGATTTCGTTTTCCGCTCCTGCTGCTAGGCAGAACGGGTACCTTTCTCCAGGCTGGGCTAGACACTGCGTTATGGCTATACATCAAATTTCATAAACAACGAATGAACAGAATCATGCACAGGCAAATGAAATTCGATCTCCCAGCACACTGCAGGAGATGTTAAAAGCAGCAGGTAATGGAATAAGACTGGTGACTGATGCTGCTAACTATTTCTTCTAATGAGATAGGAGCGAACGCTGGAATCACTTCCACAGCAACAGAATCCTCTGACCACATTCCTCTGGCAGTCGTTTTCCCATCTCCCCACTAAAAACATCAGACGGTAAAATAGTAAGGCAGCTGTTAGCTTCCATCAACAAAAAGTGCAGCTCCGAACATTTCCAGTTTAGTCACACTCTGCTGGAACAGATGGAGAAGCCAACGCACTTCACCGGCGGGGCTGCTTCAGCACATTAGTTTGTTTGTTTTCCAACATGGCTGCTTGCTTCAGCTTTCAGAGGGCCCCAAAGCCACGAGCCATGAGCAGAGAAACTGATCTGGGCCCCTGGCTGAATTTTCCAAGTTTCATCTCTCTTGCGTCCCATCCTAATTCCAAGCCTCCTTCCCTGTGTCTGAGTATGACAGGTGCCATTTAAAAGGCTGATGACACAACTGCAGAGAACTGTGGGCTAACACCACTAGTTGTCATGACTTCACTGAAGGGTCAAAACAGTTACATTATTAAATAACTATGTTGAATCACATTCAGGCATAGCTAAAATTAAAGTAGGGAGCATTAAAAGTATGCAAAGAAAATTTAAATCTTTATTGTTTGAGGTGGGGTGGATACGGTGTTTATATAAAACAAGACCTTTCTTACCTTTTCTAATTCCAGTCAAGTGAGAAAATGGACAAAAAGAATGGCTAAACCAATATTCAACAGCATTACCAGAGCAATCATGACTGAGTTAGGGCCCTGAAAATAAAATAAAGACATCAGAATTAATGTGGCCTTCCACACAGCGCACAGCAATGAAGGCGACCTGACTTCATCATTTCTACCTGTTTTGACCTTGTGCTGAAAGACCACCTAAATATTAAAAATACAGACTCTGCTCATGAAACGTAGCCATTACATGCTGTATTCAGGTGAGCTAAATACCATCCATGCGAAAATGAGCTGGAAAAACACAGGTGAGAGTATACGATTACACCATTCTTAACCGCACTGAGATTAAACGGTCTGACAAATATGATTGCACAAGCAAATGAAAAAACCCTAACCCATCAACACAAAACCAGCATCAGTATTTGCCTTAAAATAAGGCAAAACAAGGAACGCGAACTACTTCAGAAAAGCTGGACCACTCCTCCTCATCCCTGCAGCAGGTTCCTTTCCCAACTCCAAGCTGTTTCAAAACAGAAAAATTTTGTACGACAACCTGTTTGTATGTAAAGAATACACTTTCTTAATAACTAAAGGGAAGAAAAATGTTACTTACTACTGCTCTAACACACCTAGCAATATTTCTATTTCAGATGAACTGTTTTACACATGCAAAATTACAAGCTTGCTTTGGTTTACTCTGACATTTAGGGGTCATAAATCCTTACTTTGTGCACCTATTCAGTGAAGAAACAAAAAGTCAAAATACTCCTTCCCTTCCTCACTACATTTGCTTAGACAACTTGATCATCATGCAATTTTAGTCTTTCTATGAAGCCAGAGAACAAAGTTTTTAATTCTTTTCCGTCATTTAAAATTTAAACATGGATGCTTTCTGATGAGCAACTTGAAATAATGTCCTGAACAGAAGGAAATTCGCGATTTTTCCCTTTTCCTTTCAAAGTATTTGGTTTACTACAGTGTATTTTCACAGAGATTTGTATATGCTTATATATTAAGGTCGCACCTTTACTGGAAGTAGAAACAGAAAAACTCTTTACTCAAACAATACTTCCCTAAATCACAAAAAATAAGGTCACCAAAAAAATCTCTGCAGAAAACGATCATCTGAGCTACGTAAGGATCACTGGCTTGCATAAGAAGGTATATATTTCACAAGAAATGGCATCATTCTTGTCAGAAGTTCATTATACGTCATGACAATGAACATTAGCTAAATAATTTCTGGAATGATAAGGTGTAAGAACTTGCTAGGTAACTGGGAAGCTATGGAGCAGTACTTGTGTCATCATTATATCACACATTCTCATCCTCAGCCTCACTAAGCACTTCCTACCACAACACACCTTTACGCAGTAGTTAAGATGGCAGGGCAAGTGTGGACTGTGAAGTTCTTGAATACATCATAAAATATTTAAGTGCTCCTTAAATCTCTGGGGTGTCTAAACCCCGTCAGCACCTCTACCCATAAAGGCCATAAAGTTCCTTGTGGGCTTTACTCAGAGGCATCTGTTCACATGCTGAGACTGTCAGGATGCTAGTTAAATGTTGCCATGGGGTAATGGTATTGGCAGCAACATTCACATTTTGCTTTATGGCAGAATGTCTAAAATATTCCCTAGGAAACTGAAGACTAGGTTTAAGGTCACCTTAGTCAAAGAGATTTTGAATACCAAGTTCCCACTGACAAGGGGTATATTTTAACCAACGGCTCACAGAACAGAAGTGAAAGCATGTTCCTTCTTTCTTATTGGAAGTGAGTCACTATGTGCTGAAGAACAAGACACATGGTGACAGAACTGGCATAACGGGGAAGCATGGCTCCTGGTATGGCTACGACTGACCACAGTACGGCAAGCAGCCCCACTGCAGCAGTGTGTAACTCCAAGTTAACCTCTTCTTTCCCCTTCTGGGATGGCCAAAACCGTGCCAGCTTGGGTACTTCCGTGCTTTTCTACTGTGCATGAAACCCAGGTTCCCAACAGGATTCCCACCAAACGCATTTGGCAACTGTGAGATTTATGCGTGAACGTCATATTGGACGACTTGGAGCGATAAAGCATGTTTTACTTGAAACAACAGCTACTTTGAGAATCCCCCAGTTCTGCTGTCTTGGAATGTCACTGTCCACACCCTGAGATTAGAGACTTCTTTTGGAAATAAACATTCCCAGAATCTCATGACAAACAAGAACAGTACATACATGCTAATGTCAGGTATCTCTCCACAGGAAGTGATTACACTATTAATTTCCACTGAGATTTGGATTCAGCATCTTTCTCTCTGGCGGTGAGACACTGGAACAGGTTGCCCAGAGAAGCTGTGGATGCCCCATCCCTGGAAGTGTTCAAGGCCAGGCTGGATGAGGCTTTGAGCAACCTGGTCTAGTGGAAGGTGTCCCTGCCCATGGCAGGGGGGTTGGAACTAGATGATCTTTAAGGTCCCTTCCAAACCAAACCATTCTGTGATTCTAACAGGAACTTCCAGTGTGACCAACATCAGGTCAATAGTCCTTTAAAGTTTGGGATCCCATCTAAAGATTTTACAGTTATACTGCACCAGGAATTGCAAGGAACCGTAAAGGAGATCACTGCCTAATACCACTCAAATTCACTGGGATTTGGCTATCTAATGCTTTGCGTATTTGAAAGTAACATCCATGGAAATCAAGTTGATTTACTGCTACTGAAGAGAAATTTGGACTTTTGGGGACTTCACAGGAGCCAGGAAGTCATTCATTACCCGAAGTGTATCTTGAAACAGCATCCCAATAGCTGCAAGACAGCTTTTGGCAGAATGGCAAGTTGGGACTGCAGCTCAAACAGCAACTCGGTATCGTTGGTGCACGGTCTTACAGAATTAAGCTTTGTGGAGGAGGAGGGAACTTCTCTGTTGATGCATGTGTTAGTCGCGTTAGGTATTACAAATTCACCACAATAACATTAGATGAATTAGGATAAAAAAACTAGGGGCTGAGGTCTGGATTAAGAGATCTCATCTATAGAGACAGAGGAAAGTGACACCTTAAGAACTGGGTTGCTGGTTTTAGATGGAGATGAAAGAAAATGTATTACCTATTTATGATAATTATCTAACGAGTCTGTGCTATACAAAAATAAGTAAATCTTATCTCCTTTAGCCTGCTATGTACATATTGCTTCCTCTTCTGCTAACTACAACTTTCAGCCCAAAGCGGAGGTTCCTGATGTACTAAAAAATGACCAAACAATATTTGTAGAGCGCATAGCTATTATGCAACAAACTACTACCTGTTTTGTAGACACCTACAAAACAAGCATTTAAGGCTTTAAGACAAATACCATAAATAAGACTTTAGTGTCCTGCAAGGTCTTAAAATAGCAAAAGCCAAAATTAGTCTGAACAGTCCAAGAGTGACTAGAACAGGTGCCCTAAAGAAGCTGTAGTAGAAAAACTCCAGTCCTGCTCAAAAAGTGCCCTTTCAGCTTCTAGTAAGTCAGCCACTTATGTAGTTAAAACTAGAACCATACAATGAGTTTTTATATGGGGAGGAAGAAAGTAATTTTCCTAAAACGTAGTGCCAGGAAGTCTTAAGGAGAGTCTTGCAATCCTGTTGTACTAGAAATGTCCATTAAATTTAGCATAAAGTTCTTGCCCAGAGGTTTTTTTGAGGATCTGTTTTTTTCCAACATTACAGTAGTTACATCCCTTACCAACTGGATGTTAGGTGAACAAAGAGATGAGAGCAGAAGCACACTGGGTAACACTCAGGAAAATAGAATGATTTTAGATACTGGTGAAAACCAGGCTAAATACTCCGTGAGGCTTAAAAATCCTTACCAAGAAAACCAAAAAATGATGAGATAGTAGAACACTTGTGCCTGGGCTTGTACCTGACCTAGGGCAACACGTGTTAGGCAAACCAAATGTGTATTCATGAACTGCACTACAGTGGTATTTTTTGCAATTCAATTCTACTTTTTACCCAAATCCAAGACAACCTCAAATCAGCTCACATTCAAAGTGGGACAGGAGCATGCAAGCTGATACCAGGGCTAGAGGCTGCTAACGAGCAATTAGAAACAACAGTACTGGTTTGTGGTCAAGTGTCTCTGTGCACACTTCACGCAGAGGTAAATACAAGATAATTTGAAGGTGTCTAACGCTCAGTGAAAAAAGCGTGATTTATCTCTCACTCACTAGGGTAAATGCCTGCAAACAGGCGGCTGGTTTGGAGCAGCTCACAAACAGTGACTCTGTCATAGTGTTTTATGCATGTTTTCACCTTGATAAAACTATGACAGAGTCCTATGGCTTTCTTCTCAGCTCTGAAATAATTCTTAACTTTGATTTTTGAACATTAGAAAGTAACTAGAAAGAGAAACACATTTATATAATATATGTGCAGCGTGCTGGTATTTTTCAAGGATAAAGCCAGCAACAGGGATACCTAGAGAATCAGTACTGTTCCCGTAACTTATTGCACAGGTGATACTCAGTGACATTCTTAAAGATGTAACTAATTCACAGAAAATATGAAACATTAATTTTATTACTGAAAGAGTTACTGCAGAATTTTCTGTAAATGTGGCTTAAATTTCTTCATCCAAATTAAAGTTTCTATTTCATTCAGATGTGAGAAATTGCTTTGATACAGACACATCAAAGGAAGAACTGAAAATCTTATGTCCTACATTTATGGTTTTAATGTTTTCCAGTAAAACCTGGGAAAAGCACAGTACAATTTTATACAGCACTTTCATATAAGGTAATGAAAGTGATCTATAAATGTTATTTTTGTATCCCAAAACCATCTCTTCTCATTAACCTTTCATGAGACTGAGAGTTTCTTTTCTCTTTATATTTCTTAACAAATATATTTTTAAACGTTTATGGAGGATCTAAGGCAGACTTACTTTCAAACCACAACAAAATCATTGTCAGGATGACTATAAAGCAATTGCAATTACTGAAAATTTAAAAAAAGAATCCCCAGTGCAGCCCCAGAATTCTTTAGTCTCTCGACATTGACAAGTGTTTGGCATGAAGAGAAGTACACTAATATGACTACTCCTCAGTAACTATGCACTCTTAGGTTAGTCACTGTGTAACTCCAGCTTACTACTGAGCTCGGTCCAGAAGCACTGCTGAACGGGCTACCGTTTGACTGAAGCTGAAAATTATAAAGAAAAGTCTCCAGGCAATGTTAACAGTCATGCAGTACTACGTCTTTCCCTCGGTCTGTTAGGCCAGTAGGGTGCTCCTTTCTGCTTTAACTGGTTTAGGATTTTTACTCATTTCAGCATTTTAAAGAAGCAAGCATGTAGGAAATATACCCTATAAAAGCAAACTTAGAGACACATAAGAAAGGCATCTTTGAAAAAAACACATACTTCTACATAGATCTTAAAAGGCCATTAAACATTAAATGAGTTCCTAAACTCTACTTTCCTTCCTTACTGAAATTCTGATAATAAGAACAATGCAATTAGTGTGCTCCAAATGAAGCTGAGGAGCAGTTCCCAGGTGACCTGTAATGTCAGCAAACAAACAGTAGCTAATGTACAATATCTCATCGCTCTTCCACCTTTCCTGATGGCTACAGGTTCATAGTCCTCATCCTGATTATTCTAGAAGGTCAACAAACTGCTGTTTAGGTGCCCTACTTAGTTTCTTAACTGACTCCCTTAAGCTGACTCTCTTGGCTCCAAACCATAATTTGGTTTGGATGGAATGTAGGAAAAATAAATACTATTTCTAGCTATCTATTTTCACCAGAGCTGAACAAAAAATTCCAATTCAGGCTAAAATCCTGTGCATGCTCACTTCACATTTACATGCCTGACAGCTTTGTGTTACCCTACATAGGAATCATATCTGTGAGATTTGAAAGGTTAAAGGGCTGATATCAGCTGTAATACAGATTTGCAGATTACAAAACCACTGTGAACATCTACTTTGATCCGCACAAAACAGAG
>NW_010247426.1:0-1608 GCF_000690775.1 Eurypyga helias | reverse complement strand
GAACCAGAGGATATCATCTTGGCAAAATGCTCATTATCGAACTATTCAGTGACGGCTCCAAAAACTCAGCATCTGAAAACTGATGTTACATTTAATTAGTATCATTAAAAGTAACTCGAGACAAGACTTTCATCTAAATCCGTCCAGCTGTTGGACCTTCTTACACAATTCCCTGTTAGCTTTGGAAACTATTTTCTAATGTGTACTTACAGAAAGTGATTTAATGTGTCAGACTTTTTTGCCTTGAATCTTTCACGGTAAGATATGTTTTAATCATTCTTGCAGCTCTTCGTGGGACTTTCCCTGGAGGTTTTTTTCATTTTAAATCCCTGATTTACGGACACTGTATTTTATTCCAGAAGTGGCTGCACCAGTGCCAAAACCAGATAAAACAGACTCCTGTGTACTCCTGCTTAATCTTTCCTGTTGATAAATCTAAGGATTATACGAACATCTCTGAACAACAGCAGCAGACTGGGAGCTCATGCTCAGTTGCCTCTCTTGCTCCTGATCCATCAACCTTTCCCAGTTCTGATCCTGCATGGCCAGGGACTATTAAGTGTCTTTCAATATACAATCTTATATTTCGCTGTGTGCACATTGATAATTGCATCCTTCTTAGCAGGTGATTTGGATCAGCTTGTGTTGGTGATCTGTTGTCTCCATTATTTATCAGGTTCCTGGTCTCTGTGTCTGTAAATTTCATGGGTAATACTTTATGTTCTCTTCCATGTCATTAATAATAATGTTAATAAAATAGAGCAGCAAAATTAATCCAAGAATAACCTCTCCAGAATAATACCAAATTACTGATGTTTTTCCCATTACTTTCTGAGAACCATCAGTCAGTTTTTTAAAAAGTTATTATAATGTGACATTTAGCATTTGCATTCCTCTGGCTTCCCTGTCAGAATAAGTAACTGCGTAAAAGCAGATCAAGTTACCTTCTTGACCGAGGATATCACTCCTCTGTCACACCTGAAGATACCAAACTTGTTTGACAAGATCTTTTACAATGCATGTTGGTTGGAAATTTTTATGCCTCTTTATTTTCAAATTCTTTATTAATGAAGTCTGCTGTCAATTAGTCAACAGTTTTCCCTGAGATCAGTGCTAGGCTATCCGGATCTCATTAAATGGGTCATTCTGTTTATCCCATCAATAATGACATGCTAGTTATTTTTTCTAGTGGAATACAAAAATTATTCAAAGACACAATGCTTATAAAAAAGAAGCATTATGACAGTTATCTAGACCTCTTCATTTGCTAAAGTTTAACTTTAGGATCTACAGCTAACATTTTCCTGAGTTTTTCTTGGCCCAGAAATAATTTTATCATCATCACAGATTCGGAGTTCAATAACCTGGCTTTTTCTTCTAACAGGGAATAGAAATGCTATTAGTCATCTCTCCTTTTCTGCATAACTATTGATAGTTCTATTATTTCTAAATAATAATGAGATTCAGGTTCATGCTGATCTGAATACTTTTAAAACTCCTTCTCCATTTCTTAACAAAAAAGAAAGTAGAATTTTTTCATGCCACTGTAAAATCCAAGCAGTGTTAAAGGTATGCCTTTAAAAGCAGTTTATATTTATATATTTTATA
>NW_010247425.1:0-3216 GCF_000690775.1 Eurypyga helias | reverse complement strand
CATGCTTTCTGCTTTCTGGGTGGGATGAGCAGCTTGGGGAGTGCCAGATGGGAAAATCCTGTATGCTGTAACCATGCTGCAGTGGCTTATGGTAGTGTTAAACTGCAGTATCAGGGTAAGGAATATGCTCTGCCCCACCAGCTGAGCTACCCAATACCCATCGAGGGCTGGGAAGAGTCGAAGGGGACACTGAAACACTCTCCCATCAGCCCAGGCCCAACTGCCCCTTCCCCACCACAGCGTGAGCCCGGCTGCGGGCTCAGTGGGGGTCCGGGCTGGACACCGGGGCTGGTCCTGCTCCCTGACGAGTACCCCATAGGATGGTAGAGACTGGTGGGGTTCGTGTGAACCTCTCTGCAGAGGCCACTGGGGCGGTGAGAAGGGGCCACAGAGCACCCCGGGGTGCTTCCCCCAGCACATGCCCCTTCTCCTGGGGGAAGGGCTGGGGACGCGGCACACCCGCGGGGGCCCCTCTCCGCGGGTGCGGGGGGCCTAAGCCGATGGCGTGACGCCCCTCTGTGTAGGCAGAGCCGGTTCACCCTGGTGTCACCTGCTGGAGGTTTCAGCGGGAGGCTTGTCCCCATCCTTTCGGGTTTCCATTCCCGGTGCTGCGTGCCCCCTCTCCAACGAGCCGACGGAGGGCTTTGTGCGAACAGGAATACTCCCATCTGCGCTGTGTAACTCCTGCCACCGCCGTGGGAAATTCCGTAGCCTCCTGCAGGCTTTACCTCCCACCATAATGGTGCGGGCCAAGTTTTCTAGAAATAATGAACTTACGCAGGATACAGCAATTACAGTGGAGTGGGCAATTAAACCCGTATTTGTATTTCCTCTGCTGTTCTCGAAGGCTGTTGTGCGGCGCAGCCATTCTGACTGCATCTGTTACCTGGTGTTTTAAACTGAGCAGAGAGCTGCTTCCCGCAGACGTGTGTCGGCTGCCGATTACCTTCCCTTTGTCACCGACTCCTGCTCCCACTGTTTGGTCCTGTGGTTCCTGCTGCTTCCTACCTCCGGCCATGGGACTCCCTGAGCAGCCTCTCACCATGGTCACGCCCCACCCCGGACATTTCTGCGGTCTCCCCAGGGAAGATGAATGAGCTTTACCCCATCCTGGTCTTGCATTTGAGCCCACAGACAAACCCTGCAGCCTTCCCCCTCAGCACGGGCTCCAAGGACCTGCAACACGCCAAGAGTGGTGTGGGACAAGGGGGCAGGTCCCTCTGCCTGGGGGCATCTCCCGGCATCACCCCCAGCCTCTCCCAGTGAACAGTTAGCCCCGTATGGGATGGGTTTGCTTCATGGGGAGGGAATAGCCCTGCTCCAGAGGGAACAGATGCCAACTTCAGCCAGAGCAAAGGCGGCTCCTTGCCAGGGTGGCCGAGGTGAAGCACGGCAGAGCAGGGCAAGCTTCCAGCACCCAGCGAGGTCCCCCAGCCTGCTGTCACCTGGGTGCCATCCCTTTGTGGCAGAGGTCTGCCCTGCGGTCAGTACTCCTGTGGCCTGCCCACAGTGCTCGGCCTGGGATTTGCCCCCCTCGTTCACCCACCAGGTGATGCAGCACCTCTGCCTGTGTTTGTGCTCCTCTGTGGCTATGTACCAGGACAGGAAAAGCCACTGTGAAGCCACCGAGGAGCTGAGGGCAGTAACTGCGTTGAACCTACCGCCCCTTCGTTTCAGCCAGCGCCCTCTGGGTTTTGTGCTGACCGAGCTGGGGGGCGATGGTTTACCCACACACCTCCAAAAGCACCTTCTTTCCCCACCTGTTAGGACTGTAACACTGTGTGCACGTCATTATGTTTATTGCTTGTTGAGAAAGCAATAATAACTCTGAAGTGTTACCTATCGGGTTCGTTCCTGCGGATGCCTGTAACAATAATTAATCATACATATTAACATGCGGTCAAGAGACTTGTCAAAACTGGAGCTCTCGAGCGGTAAACAGAGCTCATGCAATTAGCGGTCCCTGCCCTGAAACCGCTGGGATTGATTCATTGTTCCTCCCAACACCTAAGAAAGTCGGGGAAGTAATAAATCATGAAAATATAGACAAGGCGCTCAACAAACTCTGATGAAGACACTCCATCAGCTGCCTTCAGCTCTGCCTCGGTGTGTTGCCCCGGAGTCGGTGCTGGCTGCGTGACAGCTGTAACCAGCGGGCGCTGCGGTGAATTTGGAAATTCCGCAGTTTGAAAGACTCTCTTCGAAGTTAAAGGAGAGGATTTCTTAATCGCTTTTAATTCAGCTGCATATGCCATCCCTTAAAATAAAGGTATACGAGCTTTTAGCGCACAGACTTCAACCTGAAGTGTAGGGCCTTCTCTCTCGAGCCCCCAAGGTTGGGTAGATGGAGGGCCAGACAGTGCAGCTGAGTCTTCTGGTCAGGGAAGGGTCCTTCCACCCCCCCATGAGCTCAGGATGCCGCAGCGCGAGACACCCAGCTCAGCTCTCCTGGGCCCTGGTCGTGCTTTGTTAAAGCAGCTCCTTTCAACTTGAAAATAAATAAATAAATAAATAGATGGAAAAATCAACGTTTGCTAAAGGAATAAAAGAAAAAAAAGGACAACAGCATTGAAAGAGGAACGGTTCCTCCCAACTTTGAAGCTTGTGTTATCTATTAGAAACAACAAAAGGAACTGAAAGCCGGGAGATGGAAAGCAACAAAACGTATGAAAGCAAACGGCTTGCATGGGGCTCTCAGAAGTGCCGGTGGCGTTTCGTGCTCCCTATCGGCTTCATGTCTGTTTCCGAGTGGGAAGGCAGAGTGTCCTTTAAGGAGCAGTGCTCTCTCGGTAGTCTTGGCACTGGCGTTATTAACAGCGGTTGCGTTCAGCAACTGTGACGTTGGTCTAAAAATCACCAGGAACTCGCAGTCCACATGTAGAGCTGAAGTAGGAAGGTGCTAGGTGGGATTTTTATTTTGCAATAAAGAAAAAATAAAAAGACTGGTTTTAGTCTTTAAAAGTTCCTTATAGATGTAAAAGGCAGTTACCTCTCTTGACTCCTTGGTGGCTTCACAGTGGCTTTTCCTTTCCTGTGCATGCAGCTGGAGGACTGCAAACCTCTTCCCACAAGAAGAGGGTGCTGATATCAGTGGGAGTGCAAAGCTGAGCTGAATTCCTGTAAAACACTGTCAGAAGCCCAAGGCCTGTTGAATCTGAAAACCGTCCTCTTCCGTGATTGTCAGATCCTGGGAAAATCATACAATCATAGAATGGT
>NW_010247424.1:949-2554 GCF_000690775.1 Eurypyga helias | reverse complement strand
GCTCGGAGCCCACGTACCACCCCACATCGCAGCAAGGAGGCTGTTTTGGGGCAGTGGCGACCTGATCCTGCCCTTCCCTGGTCCTGCCTGGCCCCGCACGGTGCCCGGCAGAGCGTGGACTTGCCTGGGGTCTCCGGCGGACACGCTGCTCAAGCTCTCCCTTCCCCTCTTCTCTCTGCCTCCCCAGGACCCCGGTTTTGCCAGCCAAGCTCTTATCAACAAGAAGTTAAATGACTACCGGAAAGTGAGGTACGGACACGGGGGAGGTGGGCACCGAGACCCCGAGTGCTCTATTCACCCCGAAAAGGGACGGGGCCCATTTCCTCCCTTGACGGGGCAGTGCCGGCTGTGCCGGCTGCACCCAACTCGGGGGCCCATGGGGGTCTGGTTCAGCCGAACTTGCCACCGAGCCAAGGGCGAAAGCGGCTCAGTGCTCCCCAGGGATCCCCGTTACCCCATGTGGGGTGCAGCCCTGTGGGCACGGGTAGGATGCTGGGCAGCCTGGGAGAGATGCTGCCGTTTGCCGGGAGGTTTTGTGCCGGGCTTTGTGCCGGTCTGGTGCCCCTGGCCGTGCCCCGACTGAGCCCACCCCCCTCCCTGCAGCCCCGCAGGTGCCAAGCCTGACTCCTCACCCAAGGGCTCTCGTGGGCTGGGGATCCGAGCCGAGTTCCTGAAGCAGACGGGAACCAGCGCGCCCCGGTCCCCCAGGCAGGATGCGGCCGTCACGAAAGGTAGGTCCCACCCCTGTGACGGGGGGCACCCCAGCATGGCAAACCCGGGGGGTTCACCCCAGCGCTGTCACCGTGCTCATCCCTATAGGGAAGCAGGGATGCTCTTCCCATTTGTCCTGACCCATTAGGATATGATCCCTTTTTTTATTTCTCCCTAGATGACAGCAGCTCCCAAAAAGCCCCGTGGGGCATCAACATCATGAAGAAGAACAAGAAATCTGCCCCCCGGGCCTTTGGCGTGAGGCTGGAGGACTGCCAGCCTGCCCCTGACAACAAGGTACGGCCGTGCTGGCAGTGCCAGCCCCTGGGGACCCTGGCACAGCCCTGGCACCTCCGTCACCCCTTCCCTGTCCCTGCAGAACGTCCCCCTGATCGTGGAAGCTTGCTGCAAGGTGGTGGAGGACCGAGGGCTGGAGTACATGGGCATCTACCGCGTGCCCGGGAACAACGCGGTGGTCTCCAGCCTGCAGGAACAGCTCAACAAGGGGGCCACCGAGATCAACCTGCAGGATGAGGTGAGGGCAGGGCGGCCTGCGTGTCCCTGTCCCTGTCCCCATGCCTAGCCCTATCCTTATCTTCATCCCTGTCTGTCCCCGTGCCTCTGGGATGTTCCTGGGGCTGTTGTCCTGGTCCATGGCTCTGTCCCCATCCTTGTTCCTGTGCCTTTGGAATACTGTTGTCCTGGTCCATCTCCCTGTCCCTGTCCCCGTCCCTATCCCCATGTCTATCCCCATCCTTATCTTTGTCCCTATTCCCATGCCTCTGGGATGCTCCTGGGGCTGTTGTCCTGGTCCATGGCTCTGTCCCCATCCTTGTCCCTGTGCCTTTGGAATACTGTTGTCCTGGTGCATCTCCCCGTCCCTGTCCCCGTCCC
>NW_010247424.1:0-524 GCF_000690775.1 Eurypyga helias | reverse complement strand
CCCCCCCCCCGTCCCTATCCCCATCCCTGTCCCCATGTCTATCCCCATCCTTATCTTTGTCCCTGTCCCCGTGCCTCTGGGATGCTCCTGGGGCTGTTGTCCTGGTCCATGGCTCTGTCCCCATCCCTGTCTCTATCATCATCCCTGTCTCCATCGCTGTGACCTTCCCTGGAGTGGCAGGGCCGCCTAGTGGCTGGTGGCAGCTGTGTAGGGGACAGCTTGGGGACACGTGTGTCCCCTCGCATCTCACCAGTGGCACAGGGCTTTCCTTGCCAGACGCAAGGTGGGCGCAGCCGTCCTGCCCTCCTCGCGGCCACGGTGGTGCTGGCCAGTGTCCCCCTCGGTGTCGGTGGCCTGGGACACCCCCCCACCAGCCTGGAGACTCTCTCCGTGCTGGTGCCTGGGTTTGCCTGGCGTGGCCCCCCCTGAGCAGCCTCTTCTCCCCCTCCCGCAGCGGTGGCAGGATCTGAACGTCATTAGCAGCCTGTTGAAGTCCTTCTTCCGAAAGCTGCCCGAGCCCCTCT
>NW_010247423.1:16597-21282 GCF_000690775.1 Eurypyga helias | reverse complement strand
CAGGCTGTTCTCATTACAGCCCAATGAGGCTGTTTACTCACCCAGCTGGAGACAGTTAGAGAGTGATAAATAATGAAAGAGAAAACATGATTTTCCCCTCTGTGGTTTCTATTTGTGTAACCATATGTCACAGCTCAATACAGCAGCATTTTTTTTCGGCTTTATTCAGGAAAGAGTTGATTTTTTCCATAGAGTGGCTATTTTTTTCCTCCTATTTTTTTTTTTCCCCTTTTCTGGTGCAATGACAAAAGTCTTTCTGTTTGTTTTCCTGTGAAACTCACTCATCTTCAGTCTCCGTAAAGTCTGGCTCGTCCCAATAACCGCGAAGGTTTGATAGGACTATTCTCAGCTTCTTTTCAAATACCTGTCAGGGGGCTGCGGGGAGAAGAAACAGCTGAGAACAGGCTGCTGAAGGAACACCACCCTGAGCGAGGGCTGCCGGAGGAGCGGAGCCCACATCTTCCAGGCTGCAGGAACTTTCTGCCGTAGGATAAAAGGTATCCGAGCTTTCCCTGGCAAGGGAAGGGAGGGTTAGATGGGCGATAACTGACATTTTTGCAAGTAAAGCTCTGCGAGGGCTTTGCCAGGATAACAGAGCATCGCTCCTGCTGCTTTCCATGTACGGAAACTGAGGCACGCTGCAGAGGTTTCATCCAGGCAGCGAACCCGTTCCCAGCACCCCGCGCACCCCCAGGCATCTGCACCGATCTGTCCGGGAGCAGCAGAAGCGGAGTTTTCCAGGGGTGGGGAAGGAGGCAGCCTGGCAGGCAAAGGAGATCTCGGATGACCACGGCCCTTTCCCAGAGGAAAAGCACTTGCAGCGCACTGCGCAGCTCGGATCGGGATTTTTTACCCAGCTCTGCCCGCCCGCCGCGCGTGCCCTGGGGAGGGCAGGTCCCTGCAAGGCCCCTCTCCCTCCCCGCCAGGTACCGAATGTCTCACTCCTGCAATTATCCCGCTGGCATCCCCCAGCGCCGCATCTTGCCTGCCGGTGTCTCTTCTCCTGCCATGCCCCCGGAGCCTGCCGTCTATTGTTTGGAGGTCTTGGCACGCTCCGCTGATGAGTTTCCCCTCGGAACGCTCTCGGCCAAGGGCGTGCAACGTATTTTTTTGCCCTAGCAAGTTCTCCAGCTTCATAACATCCTCTTCCCGCAAGATACATCGTTTTGGGAGAGCAATTATCTGAGTGACCTCATCCGTGTCTGCGGCATGAGGTCACCAACGTTCGGGGAGGTGCGCACCTAGCCTGGTCCAAACGGGGTGTGCCGGGGAGCTCGGCTCGTCCCAATCCGGCGTTTGGGCTCGCTCCAGAACCAGGTCCCATTGCCGAGGAAACTAGCAATTAATTGTGGCATAATTCCCGGAGGCCAAACCAGGTGCCCGAGCGTAGATGCAGCAGCGGTTGGATGAGTGGCACCGGTTACGGGTGTCCCTGCCCGATGCACCGTCACGGGCTTCGGGAGAGCTGCGCCGGGGCCGAACGCACCCCTTTGTCCTGAAATAGCACCGAGTATCGTATCTCCCTCACACAGACCCCCTGCCGTCGACAGGGTCCAGGTCCCGTTATGCAGCGTGTAATCACGGCACGTACACGATGTTAGCCACGATACTTGGTCTCTACAACCCCAATCCCAAAGCCTTTGCTGTGTTGGAATCACCTCAACCAAACGTAGCAAACACACCTCCTCAGCTGATCACTTTTTCAACCGTATGAAAAAACATCTCTCTGGAGGTTCGATGGAATTGTCCTTTTTAAAGCAATTTAACTGGGTAAAGTGGGTATCTTCTTGCTGCAGGTCATGGCGAGCTCTTGTTGCAGGGCTCGAGCTGGAGACTGGGGGAAGAAGGACCCCGCTGGTTCCTCTGACCCCCTTCCAGCCCCAACAATTTTTATAGCCTTCCACAAACAGCCCAAACCTGCTCCTCAGGCCTCCAGGTCCTGCTCCTCTCCCTGCAAGCATCAAAAAATAAGAGCTGGGAATTTGTTGCAGGTTAATTGGGGTTATTTCATATTAAAGCCCCTTTGCCTCTGTAAACTGAACCCTTGCTGCGGAGCATCAGTGGTTTCAACGTGCCTTATTACACCTCTCCCGGCGCAGAGGGCGTTTGTGCTAAGCACAGGAGATGCGGACGCTTCCCCCGTCAGCTCCTGCGGCCCCACGTGACTCTCGGCCGAGGTGGGATGCGTCACCTCTCTACCCGCGTCACCTCCCGCTGCGAGTCACACCAGCCAGGAGGTGACCAACCCCAAATCCTGTTGCCCCTGTGATGAACACGGGGGCAGATGCCATCCCAGAGACCACCTAGGTGGCATCTGGAGGTGTTGGCAGCCTCTGGAGAGGGTGTCCATCAGCTGGGAACCGCATCCAACGCAACTGCATGGGAATATCAAACCAGGTTCCTCCAGGTAACGTTTCTACCCACAGATCTAGCGTCTCCAGGATTCCAGCTCCCAGCTCCGCTGGTCAGTGGCCGTGCCAGGAATCATAAAGGCTCTCCATGCCTTTTTCCACTCGTGGCTGTGCAAACACCCAGCCCTTGCTCCCACCGCCTGCGCTTGCCTCCACACCCCCCTCCAACTCCTCGCTGCCCAGGGTCCTGCTGCCCGGCCTGGGTTAATGGGAGGGCAGTTGGATGGAACGGGCTCTTTTTTATAACAACAGATAGGGAGAAGAAAAAGCACTAGAATCATTTATCTGGCTCACAGTTTCGCTAATGCCCTCGGCTTTAGGCCAACGTGAGATATTATGAGGTAAATCGGCCAAGTCATGCTATACAAACATTTCAAAAAAGAAAGATATTTTCAGGCTCTTGCAGGAATCCAGCCCTCCCCCCCCTCATCACGCATCAGGTTACTGCAGGATTCGGCTGGGTTTGTAGCCCACTTGATGTTCGTCTGTGGGTGTTCGAAAACCAGCAGAACTTAAGCCAAAAGACAGCACTCCGACTGGGCACAGGGCTTGCTCGGCGATCCAACCGCCTTGGCAAGAGCGGGCACCTCGCCGAGCATCCCCAGGGCACGGCGGTGGCCAGCACACTCATCCCTGTGCCAAACTGGCCAGGATTTGCTGCCCTCACCCACCACCCTGCCTGCTGGGCACGGGGAAGAGCAGAGGGCTGGAGCAGGGCAACAAGGGGAATTTCCCAGGGGTGCAAACGCCTTTATGGTCCTGGATAAAGAGTTCTTCCCTCCTGACATCCCGGGATGTGCCGTAGGGCGCAGCGGTGCTCAGAGATGAGCCTCTCCACCGCACCACACCGCTGGGCTGCTCCAAGGAGCACAGTGAGCAACGGCAGTCCCGCCAAGCTCTCCGCTCGCTCCGGAGGGACCGACCCCGGCTCCGGTCCCTCCTGCTCCGGGTGTGTGCACGACCTCGGAGCCTCCCACATCAGCAACACCAAGAGCAAAAATATTCTTACCTGGGCAGTGGGCACAGTTTGCTTTTTAGGTTAATAATGGATTTTAACTTCCCAGGAGCTATGTATGTTCAACAATATATACATATTTTTTATTGCTTACAACACTTAAATGGATGGGTTCTTTGTTATTTATTAAAGGGCCATTGAAAACGTCTTTCCATTCTTGTTCCTGCGTCTTGAGCAGTTCATTAAAATGCCCACCTTTCCCGTCATAAAACCCACGTACGCCAGCTAATAAAACCCAAACATGTACTATTAAATCCCCCCACACAGAATAAAGACACACACCCGTGTTCCAAGCGCCCACATCAAATACAGTAAAAGCTTTCTGCCGCTGCACTGACACTGCTCAGACGCGTGCGGCAGCGGTGACTCGAGGATGGAGAGAGGGTGCCGGGGCCTGGGGGTCTCCCAGGTGGGTTTAACAGAGGGACAGACCCCCTCTGTAGGTGTCAGCAGTGGGGCAGACCCTACCCATGATCCTATAACTGAGCTCTGTCTTGTTACCAGCTTGAAGGTCCTTAAGACACTGCTCCTTTCCCCGTTGCGACGCACAGTGGGTTTGTGTCTGGGTATCCTGGGGGTTTACAATGTCTGGGGTCCCAGGCTCGGTCCTACACCACCAATTCCCCTCTGGGAGACGATGGGAGCGGGGAAGGGGCTACAGAGCCTGAGGGTGGGTGTGAGAACTCATCATCCCTCCCAAAGGCAAGAGGAATTCTTGCTGTGGACTTTGCAGTTCGGCTTGGCTGGGTTTCTGGTTTTTATTGAGGAAACCTGCCTGAACGCAGAGCCTGGGACTCGCAGTCATGGAACAACCGTAGTTTTCCACCCTCCCAGAGGCACTTGGATCCAGGATTCAGTGCCACCTGAGCACCGGAAACCCCCAGACTCTGCAACAATCCAGGCCCCGGGCTGTTGCTGCAACTGGATGTAGCCAAGCAAGAAGATTCCAGCCAACAGACTGTTTTCCTTCCCTTCCCTCACCCCAGAGGGTTCCAGCAAGACGGGCTCACCCAAGGCTCCGCACCATCGCTGGGAGCAGTGTCACACTAAACAGGGGTGAGGGCTGGTGGCACCTCCAAACACGGGGCTGGGAGACCCACCCCTGAGAAACCCCTTCGCTCTCCTGTAGCTTATCCCCACCCCGGCCATGCCGTGGGCTCGCTCACGCCAACACGGGCTCGTGGGTGGGCGAGGAGAGGCGGGCAGGCTCCTCCAGAGCTGCTCTCCCCCAGCAGCCCCCCGCCCGGTGATCTGTCTAT
>NW_010247423.1:3799-16579 GCF_000690775.1 Eurypyga helias | reverse complement strand
GTTGGGCAAAACACTCCGGCACATCGTTAGCGTAACGACGTGACGGCAAAACTGGGGTCCTGGGGCGGCAGTTCCACCCCTGCCACCGGGCACCAGCGCAGGAGGCACCGGCACCCTTTCCCTGCCCACCCTTTGGCTGACCCCCACAGCACGGTCAGCTCGTGCAGCCACCGCACACCATCCCCAAATCCCAGCTGCCGCACCGGCGTGTCTGCCCGCACCGCATCCGTCCCCCTCTGCCTGCATCCCCCCCCGGGGACCCCCGGCGCTTTGCTGGAGGGCACGGAGTGAATCATCCAGTAACACAGAAATCTCCGAGTCCTCTTTAGAGGTCCCAGGAGGAGGCAGATCTGAGGGAAGGCAGCGGAGAGGATGCCTGCAGCAATGTCAGTGCTAGAACAGCCGGGCTGACAGGATTCAGAGCGGGGGATTAAGGTTGGGATCAGGGATGTGGGGAAAATGAAAAAAAAGACTCTGGCTTTCAGACGTGTCTCCGCTGTGTTTGTCTTCTTGTTTGCTTGAGAGGACAGGCTCCCGGCTTTAAAAGGCCCCCGATCCCCTTCCCGAAGAGGCTTCGGTTCACCTCCATGCTGTATCCAGAGACAGTGGCGAGGGGACTGAGGATGCAGCAGGCACGTTCTGCTCTCCCGGGGGCAACCGGACCGGTGGCAGCAGGGAGAGGCTGGGCAGACCACATGCTGTCCCATGGGAGGATGCATTAGGCAGCATCGAGGTGCCTGAGGAATATCTGGCGTTTCAGAGGGATTTCTGAAATGCCACCGTTTTCCCTGCTGACCAAGCTATTCCCACTTCCATTCTCTGCAGCGCTTCTTGGCCCAGGACATCCCTGTCTTGCTCCAGGCAGGGGCAGCAGGCACACCGGGCTGGTGACAACTTCCTCACCAGCTGCAAATCCCTTTGCTCTCCGGTGGCATTTTACTGTGACGGGGAAGAGCAGCTGCCTCCCCCCATGCTCCAGCCCCTGAAAGCAGGGACACGGGTCATGGGAACCTCAAGAGCAAGAAAGAGG
Organism: Eurypyga helias; assembly: GCF_000690775.1. Classification (NCBI taxonomy): domain Eukaryota; kingdom Metazoa; phylum Chordata; class Aves; order Eurypygiformes; family Eurypygidae; genus Eurypyga; species Eurypyga helias. The sequence goes on along the minus strand of NW_010247423.1, from coordinate 15,549 downwards.
AAAAGCCAGGCCAATTAGGCAGCTCGTTTAGGTGCAGGAAAGTGGGACCCATGGCTGTCCCCTGCTCGCTCTCCACCTTGTCACCAAGAGGCCCAGCCACTTGTCACCCCCTATCACAACTCCGCTCTCCTTCCCCTGTCATTTCCCCAGGGAAAGGGTTTGCCATGACCCTGGCAAGCAGACCCGAGGTCTGCCTTCCCAAGGCCTGCGCTGGGGTCCTCCTCCCGCGTGCCAAAGGGCACGGAGCAGCCCCCGAATGGCAGGCGCTGCTGCATTTCCCCTGGGGAAGAGAGGAGACAGCCAAAGCTGGATGCTAGGGAAAGCAAAACCTACTGAAAACCACATTTCCTAGAAGGAAAAGTCTCTCCTGCTTCTGACCCAGACGGAGCAAGACCAGGGTGCCTGGCTGGGCTGGCCCCAGCCCTTCATCACCCCCCGCCCTCCCGAAGCTGAGCGATCCCAGGCAATGGAGCAGGGTCCCCCCACGCAGCCCCAGCCCTCTCCTCCTGCTCTTATCTCTGGGGGAGGGAAGGGGCTGCAGGTCCCCCCGTGCCGTGCAGCTGGAGGAGGCGGCAGACCCGAAACACTCTCCAGAGCACCGGCGGGGCTGCTTTATCCATCTGCAACCATCCGCCGCCCCGGCAGTATTCCCAGTCAAAGCGAATCTGGGCTCCCCTTTGGCCGATTTCTCTCCCTCTTCCTTGCCTTTTTTTCTTTTCCTCCTTTTCTCTCCCCACAAACGCTTAACTTTCTCCCCAGCGCTGCCCACCCTCCTCCCTCCCCTCCACCTGCCATTCCAAGGGTTTCCACCGGCAGCCCCACGCGCACCCCGTGCTCAGGCCCCCCCGCAGCCGCTCACGAGACCCTCAGACACTTTATATGCTCAAACCTCATCCCCACTCCGACGCTCTCATTTCGAAGCTCCCACTTTATCCCAGTTGAGCTTCAAAAGGCGCCAAGTTTCCCCCTCGCATCCCTATTTCCCCTTCTCCCCTCCCCGTGACGCGCAGTATCCAACCCTCTGTTTTCCAGGGTTTTCCTTCTTTCCTACCCTTCTCCCGCCCCATTTTTTTTTAATTTAAGTTTTTCTTTTAACTTTCAAGGTCAACACGGACAGACAATGCCACCAGTGCCTGTTTGATATGTGAGCGCTATTGGCGTCCATTGCCACGGTTTCCGTGGTAACACAGTAACCATTAATTTTCAATTAAAGTAGACAAAAAGCCCGATGACAGCTCCAGGTCTGCTGAAGATGTCAAGAATCCGTATTAATATACAGCAAGAGAGCATAATTGTGTGTCCATCTTCCCGAGCAACGAAAATGGAGGGATAATTACCAGCTAGAAAGCCACTCTGTAATTTTGTTCTTACTGTCACCACAACCCTACATATTAGCATAAATTAAAAGCAGGGTTTATTGTTACCAAAGTGCATTGATATTTCCAGCCTATTTTCTTCCTTTTAACTGTTTGTTGTTGATGAGTGACTCCTGGACACACGGTGGGTGAGCCCACGGGAGCGATCGAGATGCCAGAAAGTAACGGATGAAGCCTTGCCATGCCACCCAGGTGGAAGGAAGGGAAGAAGAGCACGACGACGTGCAAGGTGGGCAGGGAACTCCCAGGTTGGTCCACAGAGCTCTTCCATCCTCCACGATGAGTTCCTGTTGCCAGCGCGGTCCATCCCGGCTCAACTCCATGGTTGGGGGCTCTGCCACGTGTCCCCATGGCCGCCGCCTCCGGCTTCGCCTTGGAGCTGGCAGGGGTGTAAGTCCCCAACTGCTGCACGCTTGGTGACAGCCGCTGAATTCATGAATTTAAGTGAATGGAAAAAAAGCAGGTTCCTTGTATCATATCCAGAGAAAGCTGTCCTTCAAAAGGAAATTTAGTGTAATTACCCTTAAGGGAGCGATCCTCACTCAGTCAGTCACAACACTGACCCGCTGCTAGGATCTGACAGGGAAATTACAGGCTGTGTACTCAACAAAAGGGGCTTCCTTCCTTCTTAGAGGAGAGATGAAATGCTGAGGTTTGAAAAGAAAAGTATTGGCTTCTGGGTTTTAAATCAGTATCTCGCACAGGGCTTTCCTTTGCGCGGAAACAAGAAGGGGGTGGAGGAGGACCGAACCAGGGAGGGGAATGGGCGGTTTACGGGCTGGAAAAAGAACTGAGAAGCTCCAAATTCCCACCGAGCGAAGAAAGCGGGTTCTCAGGATCTGGTTGTGACACACAGCGTGGCGATGGGCAGGGGGAGAGGCAGAGGTGAGGTGGCCTGGCAGAGCTCTGCTGCGAGCCTGGCGCAGCTCCGTCCTTCCGCAGGAGCCGTGCCGCTGCACCGAAGCCAAGCCCTGTGCTAAGCTGGGGGGTCACAAACTCCCCCCTCAGACACTGCCACCACTCCGAGTGGGACACATCCAAGTGGGGCTGGGCTTGGAGAAACCTCTGTGATTCCCTCTCGTATGTAAGGAGGGACTAGAGCCCTCTCTGATCCATTGGTTTGCATCTACAGGATGTCAGGTGGCGAATTCCCAGAGGAACAGAAAAGACAATCATAACATCTATGATTAAAGGGGGGGGGGATTAGTCAGAATAAATTGATACTCAGAAAAATACACAAATAGATTATTAAGCAATCAATTTGTAAGGCACTAAAAGATAACAGCAAGGAGATGGGTTTGTCTAGCACGATGTCAGGGCAATTTCTTCCTGCACGGAGGCATCTGGCCCGGCAGACACGGCACAGGCTCGCTCCAGGAAGGCTTTGGTGCAGCCTCCCAGTGTTCTCATGAGCCCATAAAGGTAACATGGTCTGGAGATGAAATCATCCTCCTGCAGCCGGGTGGGAAGCCACACCAGGAGTTATCAGCACCTCACTATCGAGCTGAAAGGGCTTTCCCAGGGCTGGGGCAGGAGGATTGTCCCCAGGCCTGGTTAATATTTTTGGTGGTGAGTTAGGTCTCATGCAGAGGGTACGTGTACAATGTCTGAGAACACCCTGGAGAGGCGCTGCCTTTTGGGGGGCCAGGATTAGCATTCAAAACCATCGGGATAAGAGGAATGAATGACCTAACGAGCTGCAGCCAGGCCAACAGCACGGCTGTAGGAAGGAGAAGCTAAAACTACACCTTTCCGAACGGCGGGTGAGCCAGCAGCTCCAGGAAGAGCAAACTGGGATTTACGTTTGGTCACAAGCTCGGTGTTAACCAAACCGCTTCGTGCAGACAGAGCAAGGGCTGCAGCAGGGCACGCGGGGATGCCGCGGGGCTTAGGTTGGAGGTTTGGAAAACGTGACCCACGAGGAGAGGTTGGAGGAACTGCATCTGTTTAGTCTAGCCCTGAGAAGGCTACGGGGGGCAGATGATAATGGCCTTACAGTATAAAACGCTGCTGCAAAGAGACCGGGGAGCAACCGCTCTCCCATATTCCCAGCACAGGAGGAGCAGAAAGGGGCTTCGTTTGCAGGGAAGAGGTTTAGGACAGGGAAAACACAGTACAAAAGTACTGCAATGCGTAACCAAGGGAGGTCACAACCTTTTCCATAACAAGACCTAAAAAGTGATATCAGAGGGAGGTGTCGCTGCCACCCGTGAGACCCCCGACCCCCTGACTCTGCCAGGCAGCACCACCCCGACTCGCGGGGAAGCCCAGGCTCCGCAGCGCGATGCTGGGTGCTCCCCCCAAACTTGTCTTGAGTGTTAATGTCTGCAGAAGGACTAAAAGGAGGATTTCCATCACGAGCTTCAAGGTGCTTCAACAGCCAGGTGATCTGAACAGGCAGTTCGGTGAGAAATGAGGGTAAATACAACACAACCTGCTGGGTTTGGCCAAATCAGAACATTTCAAAAGCAGGTCAGCTTTAGCAATCTTTCAGAGCAGAAATAAGGGAACAGGAGCAGCCGGATAGCACCTCATTTGTGCAGGGCAGAAAGGGGGGGAGGGCAGTTTTGAACAGATTTGTTTGGAGAACATTTAGTACCTCTAACACTTAAAAATACGACAACAGTTTTGAGAGCTCAAAACAGGATCATCTGATTTTCTGTAAACAAAACCTTCAGTCACTTGAAGGTTTTTTTTTTCCCCTTCCAAACTCCAGTTCATGCTAATTAAAAAAAGTTTGTTCTATTTATGGACAGAATTTTCTTTTTAAACTGTGGGATTTGCACTGTGTATGAATCTATACGATGCCTGCAAGAGCTGGGGACCACAGCAGCTCAAATGCTTATAACACAGCAGGTTAGGAGAGCAGGCTGTATACTTTTCTGGCTATAAACCATCACATACAATTATCACACCCATTTTCAGCCCCATCTACAGCTTTGGGGGCTTACTACCCAAGTCAAGACTCACCTTCCAGGTCAGATGCTCCTGAGATATGAACGTCACCCATCACACGAGGAGTTATGAACCACAGCACCAATGCACTGCCCTGAAGGGGGTAAATCCCACCACAGAGAGGGAAACTCCATCTTTTTCAGGAAACACAGCATCAATACTGAGCCCCTTTTATCCAGGTGCCCCTGGGCTGCCTGTGGTGGAAGCTGCAAGCATTGGCTGGGTTTCAAAACTCCCTGGGCCAAATCAGCCAGTGTAAATTGGTGCCCCTCCACCAGCACCAGTGCTAAGACACCGATTTAAACAAGCTGAGGGCTTAGCTCTCGGCATTTAATTTCCACCTGACAGAGTCAGCTGCTTGCAGCATTTTCCCATCAATTCCCATGTCCAGCAGATGTGGAGGATGCGGATCCTGACCCCAGCATCTGCCCTAGACGGGGCAGCAGGAGCATTAAGTGCACCCGGAGGATGTGTATGTGCTGTTGGGAGCCCTCGGGACGAAGGAAGATGCTATAAGCGTTATTCACGTGCCCAGCCTAGCTGATGGATATTACATACCCTCCCAGCCCAGGAAACAGGCCAAATTCTGCTTTTTGTTTCACAAGGGTAAATCTAGAACAAGTCCCTTCGGACTGCACCTCCTTCCCAGAGCCAGGCTGCTACGCATCCACGTTTTGTTTAGTTTAGGGGGGAAAAATATCACTCAGATGATTTACAGGGGCAGGTCTGAAAGGGAAGGTGACAGAACCAGCTGGTCGCCAGGAAAGTCTCCACTCCCCCCCTTTGCTGGAGAGCTCTCCTGGCTGGGCAGGGGAGGGCAGACTGACCCCCTCAAACCTCTCTCTTGAAGGAGGGGCCCTGGGTTGGACCCCGCAGGTGCTGAGCCGGGGTGCTCGGGGTTGTATGTGGTAGGATGGACGGTGGGCAAAGCTGGGTCTCAGACATCAACGGGTGGGAAGCAAGAGGTGGGGACGGCACCTCCCCAGCCTGGAGAGCTGCTCCCCTGGGGCAGTGGGAGAGTCCTTTGTCCCCTCAGCTCTCCCAGGACGGTCCCGTCTCTGGAATCCCCGTGGCGGGGATGTGCCAGCACGCTGCTAACCACCTCTAGCTCTGTTGCCCTACAGCCAACGTCACTTGACATACAAGACACCTTTATCTGACCCGCCTTTTGCTAAGCTGCCAAAAGGCCGTTTCCAGGCACAGCCGAAGGCTCCGCGCAAGGCTCAGGCGATGCCTCGGAGCTTCCGCCAAGGGCAACCTGAGCTGAGCTTCACCCGTCTGCTTCCCGGGCTTGTACCTCCTTCCTTCCTTCCTCCCCTTCCTTCCATGGGGCTCATTTAGCTTGCAGGCTGTCCAAAGCGGGGAATCCCTCACCAGACGTTTATCTACACGGCGCCTGGCACGGCGATCCCAGTCAGGAACCTCTGCGCAGCAGAGAAATGCTGACGCTCGCCCAAAGCCCTCGCCCAGCCTCGGGCACCCGCCTGGCTTTGTCCCCAGGGTCCTGCGTGACACCAGCCCCTCCAGCTCTCAAAACAGCCCAGTTCATGCAGCCGGAGCTAGCAAAGGGTCAAAAAGCTCCCAGCCCTCCTTTCTCCCCCTTGATATAAATACCAGCCTACCAGTCGACACAGAGTACATACATCTTAAACAAACACTTGGCCGGGCTGTTTATCTCCACAGCCTTTAAACAAACTCTTTCAAAGGTTTCTGCTGATATGAGAGATTTACTGAAAACCATTCGCCCTTCTTAAAAGCCTCTCAGTTTATGCTGCTATGGGTGAAACGAATAGTGTTTTAGCCTGGAGTTTTCTGTCTTCTGACCGCATGTTTATCCTAGGGGCCACTGCTGGCTTTGATACGGGAGCAGCACGGACACAAATCTTTACGAGGGAAAATATAAAATAAACCCCAGAAAGCCCGTGTGTGCGTGCGTGTGGCACGGGTTGGGGGGAGAGGGCAGGGAGGAGTGAATGAAATGTTTCGTCCCTCTTGGTGTCACGCTCGGCATCCGCAGCTCCAGCATCCCGCGGCGTGTATTATTCCCGTGAAATTTTTCATCCCTGCAATCGGCGTGGGGCTCCCTGAGATTATATATTTCTAGCAGCTCCCAGCGTCACCCGCGACAGACGGCTCAGCACCTCCACGGGGCACGCCGCCGTCCCGCCGATGGGTTCACGGAGCAGGATTCATTAAACCGCCGGCAAAACGCGAGCCATCAGTGTTACTGCCAGAGCAGCGAGGACATCGGCACGGCTCGCGGCGCTTTGTGTCGTCTCAGTGTGTTTTCAGTCCCATTTCACAGGTGGGGAACCTGAGGCAGAGGGAAATGATGTGCTCAAGGACACTTGGGAAGTAAATGGCAGGAATTGGACCTGAGTTTAAGTACTAGAAGGTCCTGCTTCAAGTAAGGCTGATCTGCTGCTTCCAACCCCAACATGAGAAGAAGAAATGGGAGAGGGCGGATTAAAAGTGCTTTCGGTTTTTTTTTAGTGGTAAGAGCGTTTATTCACAGTGCTTACAAATCACACCTTGATTTTAACCGGGGCCTTTCGCATCTCACCCCCGGTTTGCAGTGACAGCTGCAGGCTTCAGCCCAATCCACAGGTTCTCACATGAGGCGGGAGGGTTTGCCAAGCTGGTCTGCCACGGGCAAAGCTGTGGCTCTCTGAGACCTGACAGTGCCAGCCAGGGATCACCCCAGAGAGGGTTTCACATGTGGGAACCCCCAGTCCTCCTGCCCCCTCTGCAAGTGGCCGAGCAGCCCACGCCGGTCATGGGGAGCTGCATGTGGGGGCACAGGGCTGTCCCCCAGGGTCCTGCGACAGCAGGGAGGGCTGGGGGTGCAGGAGCAGGAAGGCTGGGTGCAGTGGGATGTGCTCGGAGATGCTTGGGAAGGAGGGGAAGCAGAGCTGGTAGCCTGCGCACTGGTTCCCAGCACCACAGCCGGGGTGGCTGGAAGGAGAAGGGGCGTTTTCTGTCCTCGCTCGTACCCGTGCAAACCCAGGGTAGATGCTCCAGTGGGGCTTTAATGGTCTTTCTGGTGAAAGCCAGGCTAATCTCACCAAAGCTGGGTTTGCCTGGCACACACAGCACCGTAATTAGGAGATTCTGCAATTACCGTCCGTTGGATGTAGCACAGGAGAGGATGCGGAAAGGCACGATCTGGGGTCCTTGGGCAGCCAGCTTGGGTGTCCCAGATCCCTGTCTGCGTGCTGGCAGCTATGGCATGGGGATTGCTCCAGGGCGGGGATGCACAAGGTGCCCCTACCCCAGGGTAGTGCCGTCAGGTGCCAGCGCAGAGCTGTCTCAGCAGCCCTGCCCCGACGCCCCCGTGTCCTGGGCAAACTCTGAGTAAAGACGGTCCCTTCCCCTAAGACCCTGCAATCTAGTGACAGGGTAACGTGTTCTTTCTCCTTTTTTTTTCAAGCCGTTTACGTTGTTTTCTCCAGTGTTTCCCAAGGAGATGACCGAGACTTCGATTTGCTCCTGCTGCAACGTGCCACGCAGAGGAGGAATCGGTTCCCTTGCTTCCAGCAGCCCGGGGCTTTGAAGCATTACGTGTCATTCCTTATTTACTGTCCTCCCTTGCTTATGACACTCCCAGGTAGAGACCTGTTTGTTGTCGGTATGACACCCACATCGGTAAACAAGGTGAGTTTACCCAGCCATCAATCAGGGAGTTATCGATAGGCACAGCTTTCCAACGCCAAGAGCGACCTCGGCATGCGTGAGAGCTCGGAGCCAGCGCAGGCAATGCTCCACCATCCAATATCCTTGGGGTCCTTCCCGCACAGCCAGAGGACAAGGGTCTGCTCTTGCACTGCTGAAAATCAGCGATTTGGGATGTGGGCCCTGCAGTTGCAATCAGGTCCAGGCTCCTAAAGGTGTTATATTCTTTTATTGCTATAGGAATATTTTTTCTCCCCGTGGCTCTCTAGCTCCCTGGATCTCCCAGGGCTTTAGCAAGTTGGAGGGAACAAAGCCACATGACAGGTTTCAGAGTAAACACTGGCTACCACGAGACTCCTGATAAAATTGCAAAAGCGCTGGCCAGCCAGCCACACTTGGAGACATGACCTCGCTACCTGGAAAGGCAAACAAGGAAAACCCCAACCAATTTATGGGGGTCAGGCATTGTGGCGTGGGTGTTCAGCCCATCTCGGAATAAGCTGGAGGCCTCACGTGGGATTTGTGAATGCTGGCATTGATGGCACTGCTTTTCCATCCCTCCTCCGGCCCCTCAGCGCAAGGCAGGAGAAACCCTGGGTGTCTCATGAGCCCAAGGTCCGAGGCTGCCGGGAGGGAGGAGGATGAAGAAGACAGTTCCCAGATGTCCCTCTGCACCACCACGCACGCACAGCCATGGAGATAGGGCGATTCCAGGGATAAAAGGCTGTTTTGTGTGCTCTGCATTTAGGAGAAACACGGCAAAAGAGCAAAGGTCAGGAGAGAAATGCTGGTATTTATTTATACAGGAGAGCTTTGCGAACAACACGTATTTGGGAACCTTTCGAAACAACATAACTCGCCCTCCAGAGCTGCTAAACCAGTTTGGTAGCGACGCTCCTGCGCATACATGGGCAGAGGCACCGGGACACGGGGAAAGGGTGCGGAAGGGCAGCTGGAGAAGCTGCCATCCGCCCAAGCACAGTGATTTACCCCAAATCCTGGGGCGCTCAGTGCAGCCAGCTGTTCCCTGGGACCCCCCCTCAAGTCTCCTTTGTCGTGCAGGGGTAGTAGCCCCAGCTCTGGTTAACCCAGGCTGAGCGCAGGCCTGATGCTGGGGTGAGGGGCAGGAGAAGCTTAGCTCTAAATGGAAACCATGGGAAAGAGCAAAGAGCTGCCGTGTCCTGACTTTCCTGTGCTTGGGGAAACCTGGGAGCGTTGCCCCTGGTCCCTGGATGTACGGCATTTGCTTTAACAGGGCAGGTAGGTGTTTCTCCACGGGAATCCACGAGCCTGGAGTGCTCGGGATCTCTGCACCAAACCCTAACAGTGCTCAGCCCCAAATCAGTAGCCACTTTAGCCAACTCATGGCCATAGCGTGGAGCAGCCTTTGTGGGGTTGGCGTGGGTCTGACAGCAGAGCCTAGTGAGGGTCCAGGTGTCAGCAGGAGCCCCCATCCCATAACAACTCCCTCCCTGCAAATGGAAACTTGCCCTTATTTCCCTGGTGAGACAGGAGGCAGATGGAGCCAAAGCTGAGCTGGGCAAAGGGATGGATGTGCGCGGGAGCCGGGCAAGACGCTGCCAGCTCCATCGTGCTTCTGGTAGCTCAGGGGCAATGCATTCATTATAAAAAGGGCTTTCTCTGGAGCCTCTCACCGCTGTATCAGTCCTGCAGGATGATGGGACACGTGTTCATCCCATGTGTTCTCCCACCAGTGTTTTGGCTAGCGGGGTTCACCATGGCACAGTGGCTCTCTCGGTGCCGTCCGGGCATCGGCTCTGGGACCAGCCCCGCTCTGGTGGCTCTTGGCCCTGGCTCCTGGGAAGGCAGAACCAGTGGGGGAGCTCGGGGCGTTTCTGGGTGCTGTGTGAACAAGTGCACGCTGGCCTTTCCCAAGCTGTGTCTGTAAAAGCGCAGATTTGCCCTCCCCACCCCTTTTTTTGGGTGATCCTTCTGAATAAATGACCAACACCCTGACATCTCGGCCACAGCCAGGACTTTGGAGGAAAAAAATAAACACAGGCAAAAGCTTTGGCCAAAACACGGCGAGGCTGACTTGGACACATTCCCACGGTGTTGTGTGGGACCGGTAGCTCAGTTTTTTGCGCGCCCTTGCCCTCCCCATTAGGCTGCACCCCTCTACGGGCAGCTCAGCCCCAAACATCCCGGTCCCTGTCACATCACCGTCAGCAGCTCACGGCGATGGCGACGGGCAAACCCCCCAGGGGCAGCCTGTCCCCCCAGGGTAGCAGCGAGGTGGCCACGGTGGTCCCCACGCCAGGCAGCCCCGGTGGGAGCAGGACGGAGCCCCGCTGCCGGCAAAACGGGGGTAGCACAGACGGGCCCTTGAGCATAAAGCGAAGAGAAGACTTTTTGTTCACATGTGTTGGCTCAGCTCAAATAACTCATCGGGGACCCGAGCTGCAGGCTGGAAAGGGAAGAAACTCTCTCCAGATGAAAGGATGTCAGAAAATTGTATTTAGTCAACTGCGTGTGTGTGTTAGAAAGGGGTGGAGGGAGGAAGGGGCCGCGGAGGCTGTTACTGTGACTGACTTTCTGACTTCTTAACTTGTCAGCATATCCTAAAGTTAAAAATGCACATGCACACAGGACTGCAGCCAAAGAGGCTGTCTAGCCGCAAATCCAGAGTTTTTTCAGCCAGCCAGCCCCGCTCTCCCTGAAACGACTTTCAGACTAAACAATTGTGACTTGGCTGTGAGAGGCAGCGCAATTCCAGATGCTGCTTTGCTTTCACGTTGTTTTAATTGGGCTGGCAGGCGCAAGGGCTCTTTCAGTGAGAGGAAAGCTTCCCCACGGGACCGCAGTGTTTTGGCAAAGCTCCCACGCTGCTACCTTAAGAGAGAGAGAGAGGGAAGGAGAGGGAGAGGAGGGGAGACAGGGAGGTGGCGGTGGGGAGAAAAATTGAGAGCGACTTTCCAAGGTGTTTACTGCTGCAAACGGCTGCCGCTTTGCGTTTTTATCTGCTGAAATTCTCACCTTTTTTTTTTCTTTTTCTTGCAGGGAGAGTTGGGTTTGTTTAACGTCACCCTGGAAAAAACCGAACGCACAGGACATGGGGCCATGCTGGGGAACGGGGACTTGCGCCATCGCAGCTTTGGGGGTACCCGGTGGCACAGCCATCCTGGTTATCCTGGGAATGGGGTACCCGGGCTCGGTGTCTCGACCGGGAGAGCCACGGTGGGTTTCTGTGCTGGGCACTGCCCTGGGGATGGTTTCCCATCCCTGCCCAGAGGTTTACAGTCACAACAGCCCCAGCACGGAGCTGCACAGGGCCAATGGGTTTGCCCTTCACCTTACGCTGGCAGAGTGGGACACGAGAAGGGCTCTTAGAGTCACTACAAATCTTAAGTAACATAGGTGCTGGCATCCCGACCCTGCTCCAAGGGGTAAAACCCCGGATGGTGAACCCCCTCATTTTATCCTGCCCTACCTCCCCACGCTGGCTGGTATCAATGGGTTAAACCAACCCATTTTGGTACCCCTCAGTGCTACCCCCCTATTGATCTCCCTCACCGCCAGCACACCCAAGACCCTCACCCCCAGGGCAGGAGGGGTCTGCCACCCCAGGGTTAAACCAGCGTGGCCCTTCCTCCGTGGGGCGAGACCCCAAATGCTCTTTTAACTGCCTTGAAGTGGTGTGCCGGCCTCGCAGCCCGCTGCCAGCGGGTGAGTCAAGAGCACAATTTTAGCTTGGGCCGGGCTCTTCTCCCGAAGCCACGCCGCGCC
>NW_010247423.1:3453-3779 GCF_000690775.1 Eurypyga helias | reverse complement strand
CCGCCGCTGAGATGGGATTTTAAGGTGGACTCTGGAAAAAAAAGTGGGAGCCCCTCCCAGGAGGGGAGCTCCAGAGGTGGAGCCGGGGTGCTGTCCCCATGCGAGAAGCCACAGCGATGGGGTACAGACACTTGCAAAACACACAGCATGGCGGAGGTGCAAAAATAAGGCTAAGCTCTTTTTTTTGGGATGCTAAAATCCCAGGGAATGCTGCCTGGCCATAGGAAAGGGGTCGGCAACCTCATCCCCTCCAGCCGTACCACCAGGACTGCTGCTCTCGCGCTGTGGGCACTGCCCTCACCACCTTCCCCCGGCTTGTTTTGCTT
>NW_010247423.1:0-3430 GCF_000690775.1 Eurypyga helias | reverse complement strand
TGCTGTTCTTTGGGATTCAGGAAAGGCCGGTCATCAGCCTCCTCCGTGTCCAGCACTTCCAGGAGCGACAGGTACTTCCTATTCATGAAATGCAAGGCAAAAAAACCCCAGTGCTTTTGGGGTCGAGGGGCTCTGACAATGCAAACAGAGCAAGGAACTGAACTTGCTGTCCCAAACCCGGCCTGGCTCCTGGGCCAAGTGCGCTGGGAATGTTAAAAAATAATCAGGAAGGTTTTCTAGACAGGAAAAAAAAGGAGTCCCAAACACATCCTTAGCCTGCGCCCTTACAAGTCCCTTAACTCTTTTCCCCCCGCTCTAAATGGGGAGGGAAATGGTGTGGTTTTTTGCTTTGGTTTGTTTGGGGGGGTTGTTTGTTTTGTTTGTTTTAAAACTTTGGCCTCATTAATTTCCAAAAAAAATTTCCCCCCAATAAAAGGAAAACATGGAAAGAAAAACAAACTATTAGAAAGGAGAGGAGGGAGGAAATGTTATTTAAAAGGTTACCAGACCACATCATTTTCCAATGATATTATATACTCCCTGCAGTATCCAAAATATATATGGGCCTTAGGCCAAGAATGTAAAAAAAAAAAGAAGAAGAAGAAGAAGAAAAAAAACCACCCAGCGTAGACACAACATCTGGACAGAGGCTGAACAAAACCTCCATTTATCACACTTAATCCTGCAATGAAGCAGTCAACAGTTTACTTCTGTTTTGCTAATTTAGCTGCTTTCATGCTTCCAAGGTGGAAAAGCCAAAGTAAGAGCATTGAATTTAGTGTCACTTTGTGAAGTTGCTTCTCCTTTTTCTCTTTTTTCGTAAAACTTTCTTCTCCATTCTTTTTTTAAACCCGTTCTTTTATTAATTCCACCTTCCCTGCCCCCCCTCCTGCCTTTTTTTTTCCCTAGGATCAGCTAGAAAATCTGGTGCCATGCACCCGTATGGACCAACCCGCTGTATCCAGCGCCCGTTTCCACCCAGCCACACACAAACCCCACGGGGGTGGGTGCCAGCCTGCCCGGATGGGTCCAGCGCTGGTGGGATTTCGGCTCTCCAGCTCCTCCGAGAGCCAGGGCACCGGTTTGCGGCCCTAAGCCAGACGTGGGTGCCCAGAGCCAAGCCCCCAGGGTGGAAAAGTTAGAGCGGAGGTTTATACGGCCCGAGAGGTGTGTGTGTATGAACCCACCCGCGGCTGGAAACCGCCTTGGTGGGGGGCTGCAATGGAAAATTGGGTTTCTCCCATGCCCATACGAGTGGCGGAGGTTTCTGTGCCTGAAATGTGCCTTTTTCCCCAGGAATCATACAACTTTTCGCTGAAACCCAACCCATACTAGAGCCAGCCCCCCTGTTCCCTTCCAAAACATTGGTGGCCATTCTGAGACCGGGGGCTGGCTGCATCCCGCCGCTCTCCTCCCGCGGCCGCGTTTTGGGGAGCTCTGAGCCTGATTTGTCTTCTGCCCTGAACAAAGCCCGTGTTCTCAGTAGAGAAAACCCCATTTCCTGACCCACTGCCGTGCGAACCCGAGTCCGTACATATGTCTGCCTGCGATCTTCCACACCCCCAGCTCCCGCAATTAATTACAGAGGCAGATTTGGCTGTCCTCAGAGAAGAGACTCTTCCTTCCGACTAGCTATAAAGTACCCGACACCCTGTTTGGGGGTTGGTGATGATAACAACCACCACAGCATTAACCACAGCACATCTCCATCCCCCCAGGAGTTACGGACTCCGCAGGATTGCTGCTCAGCTGCTTTAAAGATGGAATTGTGAGCCCGAATTTAGACTCTCGAGTTGGGAAAAGTTGCTGCTCGCTCAAGCTGTATTGCCCAAAGGTTTGGGCCTCCCAACGAGGAGGTTGGTTTGTCTCATCCCAACGTTTAGTTGAAGTTAAGAGGCGAAACCCAGTTTCTGTTGGAATGTCGGCTGTTCCCATCACCGGGATGGCATTACACGGGGTGCAGCCGAGCCAGCGCTGGGCATAGCCTTTGCGGGAGAGGAGGGTAAACCATCCCTGTATATCCAGCCAGGCCAGGGTATTTGCACATCTTTAGGAAACACAGTTATTTATCTGCTCTGGTAGCTTCTTCAGATTATTTTTGTTGTGTCAAGAGCAAAAGATACAAGAAATATCCATCCTCAGAGGCTTAATTAATATTTGTTAGGACCAAAATAGCCTGCATCTCAGGAACTGCAGGGTGTCCTGCCTGTTTCGAGCTGAACATTATCAGGCAACGCTTAGTGCAGCGTAGGGAATTCGGTTTATTTTGGGGGCTGTCTGGTTCCCCGCTGCTGTTATATGGATGGTGTTGCGTCGCTTCCCTTGACTTGATGTGGTTTCGCATGTGTGTCAAGGGCTGGTTTGTCTCTGTAGGCACCACTTGGTACTGGTTAATAAAGTGGAAGAATAATGAACTAACTAACTAAACGAGTGCTTTAAGATCTGTGAAGACTTGGCGCGCTGCGAAATGCAAGAATATTAATAGCTTATCCAGAGCAGCTTGCTGGTCCTGAATGCTGGTATTCACAGTGCCGCATGCTGCATACCTTGTCTAACAGACACATCAATACAAGATTAGATAAGGAACAGCACATTCAGGCTGTCTAGAGCAAAACAAAAATGTACCTGGCTTTGAAAAACAGAAGTGGAAAACTGCCGGCACGCATGCTGTTGCTACAGCCTCCGTCCCTGCCGCAGCGGGTGTGTTTTATGCCAATGCACATCGGTCTGGAACCCAGCAACAAGCCACCCTTCCGCCTCTGGCTTAGCACGAGCCACGGGATCTCCCGTGCCCTTCTGGGGCTGATGTGCCCTACGCAGTCGGTGTCCACCCGTATTTGGGAGTTAATAGCGTGGGGCCCATAATAATGCGATGAATTCTCTGTGGAAGAGGGTAACTGAGCTAAGGTGTTTGAAACGGGAGTTACAAGAGGTAGCAGACAGGCCTTTTCTGCTCGGAGGTGTCAATCTGCTCGCAGGGTGGCATGCTGCGGGCTCCCTCCCTCCCCTGGACCTAAAGGGGAGGTAGATCAGCCTGTGCCAGTCCGCGGGGCTTGGCTCCCCTTGGTGCACGGTGCAGTCGTGCCACCGACATGGCAGCCCCGCGTGCGACGCCCCAGGCTCCTGTCTCCTTCGGAGCACGGCTACGTCCTCCCGCTTTGGGTGCAAAGGGTAAAAAACGGCTCAGAGGCCTTTGGGCTCGTGGAACAGCCCTCTGAAAATCCACAAAACCGTAGTAAAGTGTACCAGAACGAGCCCTGATTTGTTGCTTTCTGGGCCTGCCCGTTAGCTCGAAGAACAGGCGTTTCCCATTTTGCTCCATCCTAGCAAACTTCTGCAAGGCTCTGAGCTACTTCCCCGCAGGGATTGTTCCCATTTCTTTCCAGGATTTTGTCTTAGATGGAAAAGGGAGAGCCATACTGCTGGGTAA
>NW_010247422.1:7905-8155 GCF_000690775.1 Eurypyga helias | reverse complement strand
CCTCCCAGGCAGCCCGAGAGGGCCTCGCAGGCCTCGCGCCCCTTGGCGCCCACGGGACAGCCGCTCCACAGCGCCGGGTGGCGAAAGCCCATGCAAGGGAGGCCAGGCAGGCTGTTTCAAGCTCCTTAGAAAGCGTTTTAAGGGATCCTAGCTCACGGCAGGGTTTGAGAGATGGCAGAGCAACAGAAAACTCACTGCTAGGGGAAATAGGGGTGGAGGGAAACAGGGTTGAAGAGAGGAGGATGTGTGA
>NW_010247422.1:7525-7850 GCF_000690775.1 Eurypyga helias | reverse complement strand
GTGAGGCATTGCACACCAGGAGGGAAACCTTTCCTATGGGCTTCAAGGCAGCCACAGAGAGCTGGCAGGGGAAAAGGGGGAATGCAGGGCTGCTCGTTTATTTTCTGAAGCAGAAGCATGGCACCTGGTCCCCAGCCCTTCCCAGGATGTTCTCTCTGGGCATCCCTCTAATACCAACTACAAACAAGCAGCAAGAAAGGCAAGAGCCAAAGGCTCTGCCTCGCTGACTCTGGGAGAATAAAAACAGTAGAACCTCTCTAAAGCAGCCAAGGTCATTAGTAAAACCCCCAGTGTATGGTATCCTACCCCGCTTCCACTGGCAGGG
>NW_010247422.1:0-7507 GCF_000690775.1 Eurypyga helias | reverse complement strand
AGGCAGGAGCCACAGGCACATTTCAGCGGTCAGCGCTCACTCATGTTCAGGAGACATACCCGAGAGGAGGGTTAGATGCTGAAGCAATGTCTGTTAGTTACAGCTTGTTACAGTTATTATTTATGCATCTTATTATAAATGCAAAAGGTGAAGTCACTTAATCCATCATTTCTCAGACATGGATGACAGAGCATGTGATTTGGCATAGTAAGTTTTAGGCTAGCTATAAATGAATTGCACAATATTTAAACCTGATTAAGTACATAATAGGATCAGCAAAGGATTACTTTTCTCCTTAGATTTTATACATATATATATACACACACACACACAGACAGGCATTTTATCATTAGCTGCATTTTAGTTTTCTCAAGAAACAACTGCCTACTGCAGAATGACTGAAGTGATGCCCTTAAAAAGGAAACTATTCTTGGTGGGCTTTTCTGGGAGAGAGAAGTTCCTGTTTGGGATGATTCTCGTGGGTAGGAGTCACAGACAAACATCAGCGGACAGCTTTAGGAGGACAGGGTGCAAGGGGCTGGGGACTCGCACAGCCCTGGCCAGCTGTCAGCGTGAGCTCGTTGCCTACAGCAGGCAGGAGATACTTGAGCCAAGGGGCCAGATTGGATTCTGTTGGGTCTGCTTTTCTAGAACTTGGAGAAAAGTTTGGCTTATTTAAAGTGCATTTAGAGTCTGAAAAGCATCGCCAAGTAGGAGCTTTCCCTAGTCCTGTGCCCTGCAGCATCCACCAGCTCCCACTGATGTACCAATCTGTTCCAGCATGTGCCAGTCACCTTCCCCACCTGCCACAGGCCAAGAGGTGATAGTCTGAGCTCAGCTGCCTCCCACTAAGGTGCAAGATGATTATTTAAAGCCCAGCCTCCCCTAACTGGGCAGGGATTCAGGACTGACAGGAGCAGGGACCTTTACACCTGGAAAATATATGGCCATATTTCACTGCACTTTTTAGAAAGACAAGTGAGCGGGAATCCTTCCCGCCAGCCTGGAGGTTTCCTAAAGAGCCTTAAATTAGTGCACACCTCAAAAGCCCAAAAAAGGGACAAATCTCGGCCTCACCATTTACACAGTCAGTGAGACAGGCTATATGTGCTTGCATACAGGGTGGCAAGATTTGACCCAGAGCCTTACCCAAGAATAGGTCCTCTGAGAAATGCTCTACCAATTTTATAGCTGCTTTTCAAAATAGAAGCCTTTTAAAAAAAACACACTAAGGATGCAGGATCTGGAACGGGATGGTTGTATCCCGCAGGGAAAACCTGTCCTCGCTCCCCAACACACGCACACATACATACAGTGCGCCGGGGCTCCCGCCCACAGTCACGCACAAATACTGGTCTTCCACGTCAAAATGTGAACTACTCATTTACAACACCACACACTGAGAGAAACTGTAGATCCTGAGCCAGGGTGTAGATTTAGGAATCTCTTGCCTTCCAGCATATCAACAGCAGGATTTAGGGCTGGGATTCTTTCCCACCCCTTCTTTTTTTTTATTAAGTGCTGAATCAGCCAGCTACCTGCTAGTTAAAAAGCGAAAGAAAATGAGAATTCCCATGACTGCTTGCCCTTGCTGAGACAGTGGCAAGTGGCTGGACACTACCAGCTGAAAGAACACTCACACACACAGTGGAAACCTGTGGTTCAGGGCTTATTTCAGGAGAGGAGATGGGTGCTGGTTGCTATTATCTTTCACTTCCATGGGGTGGGGGCTTTTGGCTGATGTAGTTCTAACATACACCTATCACCACAGTAATTAAAAACCACCACCTTACACTATTTCACAGGGAAAAAGAAGACACGTGAACATACACTTACTACCACACACAACAAGAGCCCTGCAGGTCAACTCACAGCCTCTTCAAAATGAAAAATAAGAGAGAAAGTAAGAGATAAGACAATAACAGGGAGGGGAAAAAAAAATCCAAAACGATCTTGTTACAAAGAATGGGAAAAGAACTGTTATGGTACACTCCGACTTTCTGAAATAGCTGCAGAAACTCGGCTCCATCTTCCTCCTCCCTTCACCCCCCGATCCTTCCCCTGAGGACAGAGTCCTGCTGCTCACATCTCGTTGGAATAGGTGTAGTTCGGGGTGGCAGAGTACTGCGTCTCATGCTGCATCATGGCCCCCTGGGCTGCCCCCATTGCTGCACTCTGAGCTGCCTGCTGGACGTGGGGGTTCTTCCACGCCCCCGTAGTCCACTCCTCCTGGGCTTTGCTGAAGCTCCCACCACTCCCCCGGTAAAACTTATGCACCTGTAGGAGGTTGGAAAGAGAAAAATCCAGAGACAAGTTGAGCAAATTCAGCTTGCACTGACCCTCCAGGAGCAAGGGCTCCCTGAAGCAACAGAGCGCCCCCTCTCCTCCCATACCATGGTGAGAGCGATGAAGGAGAAGACTGCCATCCCAGTGAACAGGACAGTAGGGATCAGCATCACCACAGCAGACCCCACGTTGGTCCCAAAGAAGGAAATCGCTGCAATCCAGCCACTGCAAGGAGATCAAAACAACCAGTCCATTCAGCAGCCCGGGGTTTTCCCGGCTGGCTCTGCACACCACAGTCTGCCAGCATCCCTCCCCTACACTCTCCCAGCTCCTCAAACCACCTTCCCTGAGGAGAGAAGCTACTGAAGCACTGGGGATATTAAAACACCAAGAGACCACAGCACCAGCGCAACAGTAACCGTCCTTGCATTCTGCACAAGAGCAGCAACTTCCTTACCAGACACCCCAGCCAGGGATTCCCACTGCCTGGATAATGCTGATCACCAGCTGGGCCATGAAGGTGAAGAAGAAGGCCATGAAGCTGAAGGAACTGTCTGTCCTGCAAGAGAAGGCTCAGTCACTCCCTATGTCTCAATCCCTGCTGCATTGTCAAAGAAGGGAGATGCTCCCACATCTCAGACCCTTTTGGGGCACAAGCAGCTGTGTTTTAGCAAGAGGGTGGTGAGAAGCAGAGCTGCCTGCATACAGCAGGCACCAGAGCAAAATCACACGTGAGGGAGAAACTGCGAGAGGCTGAAGGTGGTGAAGGGGCACCTGGGAAAGCCACGGGGCATCAGACCCTTCCCACAGCTCGGCCAGCTCAACCCATCAGGCGAGACGGCATCCCTGCTGGGGCATGGCTCTCAGCTCAGCCCACCCCCAGACTCAACCTTTCTGCGTGGGGAAGAAATAAACCCCTGGTTTTCTAGATCTGGTGATACTGCACTGGGAACTGACCTCAGCAGCATGGATAATCAATATTCAATTAGCACCTTGAGGGCTCATGGAAAAATATAAAAAGAAGCCTCAAGGATGGACAGAAGGGAAGGGAAAGTTGGCACCTTAACAACACCGCTCCCCCTCGCGCTGCACAGAGCCACATGTAGGGTGTCTTTAAATCACAGGGTTGGGGTTTTGGCCCTTGGGGAATCCCAAACACCCTTGCTTTGAAGGTTAGAAAGTATAGCTAAAGGGCTGGACAGAAAGAGCAGAAATTCTCCCAAATATTCAGGCAGTGGCCCAAGCTAAGCACTAGCTGTTTAGGAAGAAAAACAAACAAAAGACCATGAGAAGCCAGGCTCAGGTGTGACCACTTACTTGAAAGCTTTGTAAATAGGTCTAAACCAGCAGACATAGGAGCAGGGCGTAAAGAGAATGAGCCAGAGAATTGCCAGTCCAAAATTAACAGCTCCACCGCCTCCAATCAGCCATGCGAGGCAGCCAACGAGATTCACCGCCAAAGTGATGCTGTTCACTGCAAACACACACACACACAGAGGGAGCACAGTAGCACGTATGCAAGAACGTTGGCGAGATATGAGAGACCCTGACCCCAGGGATGCCCGTGTGGAGCTGACCTCCAGCAGGTTTGGCCAGCAGCATGTTACCCTAGCTAGATTTCCCTTAACTTAAGCTGGCTGAGTCTGCAGAGCATCCCCAGGCTGGCTCAGCCAAAGGGGATCCAATATCAGCTGAGGAGCAGAAGGAGACAAAAATAAATATATCATTCAGAGTTGTAATGTTTTAAGCAGGTCCAGGATTCGTGGGGCTCCGAGGACAGGGAAAAGCCATATCCTCCTGCTGCCAGTGAGCCAGGGCACATTTTCCCCAGCAGAAAGATACTGGAGGAATCAAAGTGAACTTTTTTGCTTGCCTCCAGCTACAGCTTCGCCTAAGGAGGTTGTGCACGACATCCCCAAGCTAACAGCTGAAGTCCTGAACTTGGGGCCCCTGCCTCGCCAGTTCACTGGGGTTGCATGTTCGCCCGTCCCACCCCTGCTCGGGGTTAAGCGATACAAGGGCTATTACTATGAAGCCCAGCTTAGCAGACACAGGACAAAGCAGAGAAGGCTCATTTGCATTCTGACGCCTCCGATTTTTGAGAATGATTCATTATTCTGACGAGAATTAAAACCCTCCCACCGCCGCCCGCATGAGAGCTGCAGCTGGCAAGAAAGGGAGCTCAGTTGGCCGGGCACTCGTTGCTCCCTAAAGCCCCAAGGACACTGAGGGAACCTTTCAGTCTCCCTGTGCTTGCATCTGACTGGGTGTTTGCGGGGGAGTTGGGAAGAAAATGATCCAGAGAGGAGCTCCAGACACAGAAACCAACAGACGGGCGACTGGCTCAGGGAGCTGGTGCTTATGCTATGGGAGAAGCTGGAGCAGGAACTGAGGTCTGTTAAATCAGGCAGAGCAAGAACAGCCAGACTGACATGGGGAGGGGATTTAACACTCCCAAGACAGCTTCTCCAGAGAAGTACAACTTTTTTTTTTTCCCTCCCCTTTCATAGAAAAGCTCTGCTAACTCTCCTGACATGACGGGGGACATTACCCTAGGGTCACCACCCCAAGGGGACACAGTCCCCAAAAGCCAAAGCAAGACACTGCCCTGGGGTGTCAGCTTGGCATCCTGCCAAAAGCAGAAATGCCTGACGTCACCAATGCCAGCTCAGCTCTTCATAACCTGCCTCTGAAACACAGGCCACTCCCTATGCACTGATATGCTTCCAAAGTTCAGGGGAAACATCTGATTAAAGAACCAAGTTCTTCTAAATAAAAATAAAGCGGTGGTGCCAGCTTGCCCTGAGCCGCACGCAGCAATTAGCATCATCGTCAGTAAGGTTTCCACGTACGTCGGGCACAATCTGTCACCCCCGGCTCTTCTCCCCACCCAGGGTTGGTAAGCAAGAGAGATCCAGGCTAGTTTAAGAGTGAGAAGACGGTGACAGCTCTGTTAGCACAGCACGGCACACAGAGGCATGCAAGAGGAACAGGCAAGACCCAGCTTTGGGGAAGCCCTGGGCTCTCCTGTTTTGGGAACCAGGCACCCTGACCCTCCAGTCCAAACAGCGCCTCATTCTTGGGCCGCTGCACAAGGGCTCACAAGGAGCTTGGGGTGCCAGAGAAAGCCTTTCCCTAGCCCAGCTGCCAAAGAAACCCAGCAGCAGCTCTCCAGCAGGACGAGGCCAGCAGCCAAATGAGATGAAGAAGGGAGTAAATCCTTCGGCAGGACGACGTGTAGGTGCTGAGCCATCTCCTCACAGTGGGCTCCAGCAGGACATCAAGGTCACCAAGCCAGCTCCACACCTCCACCCTGGAGGCTGGAAGGGCTGAAGTCCACAGGATGCTGCAGCCCTCATCTCAACCCCAACAGGCTTTAATAGGAGACACCAAGGCCTGGAGAGGCAGAAGGATTTCCCCTGATCTTGCTCTGCTTTTCCAACTGGTGCCTTCCAGAGAAGCAGCCTTAGGAGATGCAAATACAAACCCACCCGAGCCCTTCCCTGCCCAGCAACTCACGCATCCAGAGGTAGTAAAGCCGCTTGGCCATGGTACGGTGCTGCGGTGGGATCTCCGCATCGAAGTCCTGGTAGAAACATGGCTTCAAAGGGATGAACCTCGGCAGGGGAGGAAAGTTGTTCACTTTTTCTGCAATAAAAAGTTTCACCAGCATTGGGCATTATACAGGGGCTGAATGTAAATCAAGAGTCTTCTCAGTCTTGTTCAGCCCCAAGAATCGATGAGTTTCATGCAGGAATTAAGGATTTCCCCTTGTAACCACCACCAAGCCACCCACAAGCACTGAGACAAATTTAGCCCTCTCTAGCCACGTGGATCCTACAAGCACAGACAACCACAACCCCACCGGGGACTAACGAGGTGACATTACAGCCAGTAAAACCCCACACAGGCTTCAGAGGCGAGAGATAGCCCCAACAGAGACACACCCCCACCCCCCTCGTACCTGCCATGACGGCACACGCTCAGCCTCTCTGTTCACAGGAAAATCAGGGAAAAAACCTAGGAGATATACCAAAGCTGGAAGAAAATGAAAGAAAAAGGTGATGTGGTCAGGCACCTCCCTGAAGAGCCTTCACCTTCACAATGCTCCAAAATAGCTCAAGGACAGCACTTTAACAGGGCAGTTTGCTTTATTTATGCAGATACTTTCCTCCATGGTATTCACATGTCCAGGCTTACTGCCGGCACCTAGCTGTCAGCAGAATAAATCCCAGCTCCTGTGGCCCGAGGCTTACACACCAGTTAAGGCAGAAGATTAAGAGAAGATCCAACAACGTGGGGCAGGACACAGGCTTAACCTCCCACTCCTGACTGACCTACATCCAGCCCCAGGTGAAGGGGCCAGGCTGGATGGGAGGGATGCAGCCCCACCAGAGGCAGCTGTGGGCAGCTTATAATCCTTTACCTGGCCCAAAACCAATTGCAAAAAGAAAAATTAAAAGAAAAAGAAAACAAAGAGAGCCTCTGCTCCTGCAAAGGGAACCACCTGACAACATCCCAGCTCCCTGCACATTCTCTGCAAGTATGAGATAGAAACCAGGTCAAAAGGGAGCAGGGAATTCAGCTATTAAAAAAAAAAAAAACCACCAACAGTGGTGACTGTCACTAATGAGTCACTTGTGTGCTACCCTAACGATTACCCACACCGTTTGGCACCTTGTGTGCTGTCCTGCAGGTGGGAGCTCAGCATCCCAGGACAGTCCCAGGCCACATCACGCTCAGCCCTGTCCCAGCAATGAAAATTAAGCAAAGCTACAGCAAAAATTAAGAGATAAGGTTTTAAATAAAAGCACGGAGACGGTCACTCTGTGTTTCCCCAACTGCTTGCACGGCCCTGCCAGATGCTGCCTGCAGGTTTAGCTCTCTCCCAGGCCATCTCGGGCAGAGGAATGGCAGCAGCAAACACATTTCCCATGATTTCGGGTCCCGGCGGCCGATGCTTCAGGCTCTCTGGAGAGGAGGGGAGGGTTTGGGGGATGTCTGCCCGGGGAGGCCCCCCTACAACCACCAACCCAGCGCCGGAGACACCAGCCCGGCAAATCAAACCCCGCGGCTCACCACCTCCCGACGCCTGCCCACGGACGGCTCCCTCCCCCCGGCGCTATAAATACGAGCTGCCTGCCTGCACTACCGACGTGCGCCCAGGCAGCGGCTCGGCCTCCGCGCACGTGTGCCGGGAGCGCTCTCCGACCCGACACCC
>NW_010247421.1:0-1361 GCF_000690775.1 Eurypyga helias | reverse complement strand
AAGGTCTTTTCCAACCCAAACGGTTTGGCAAGTCTCAGTCATTATAACGAGGCCGTTGTTACCTCAGCGCAGCGGCGATAACACGCGTGTCTCTGCCCTGCCAGACGAACAGCAGTGTGACGACGAGGGCGCCGAAAGCCTTGAGCTTCCAAGCTCGTTGGCAGGCAAGTGGGAAGAGGTTTTCTCCAGCCCGGAGGAAGAGGTCAAGCCAAGCAGCAAGAGCCGTAGCGGATCGCCCCCGCAGCAGAGAAGCGCAACGGGCAACGGGCTGAGGCGCTCCGCTCGCCGCGGGAGAGACTCGGCCAAGAAGGACGCTCCCGAGGACGTGGGTGCCGAAGAAGGGCCGTACATCTGCTGTGAGTGCGGGGAGAGCTTCCTGGACAAGCAGCTCTTTGCCAGCCATCAGAAAGCGCATGCCAGCGAGGAAGCCTGCACTTCCCTGGAGCACGGAGAAAGCTTCAGGCAGAAATCCAAAGGGACCCCTACGAAAAGCCAAGGGCCTTCCCGCTCCAAACCGTCCAAGCGTCCCGATGGGGAGAAGAGCCCCGGGTTCAAGTACGGCTTTGTCCGGCACCAGGTGAACAACATGGTGGAGAGACCCTACACCTGCTCCCAGTGCAAGGAGAGCTTCAGCCTGGAGGTGAGCCTTATCCTGCACCAGAAGCTCCATACGGGAAAGGGCGACGGGCCGCTGACGTGCACCTACTGCGGGAAGGACTTCCGAGACCTCTCCAAAGCCATCCGCCACCAGCGTATCCACACCGGAGAACGGCCGTACCAGTGCACCGAGTGCGGGAAGAGCTTCATCCGGCGGGATCACCTCCTCAAGCACTGGCGGGTTCACACCGGAGAGACCCCCTACCAGTGTCCCGTCTGCGGGAAGCACTTCCGTTACAAAGAGTCGCTGAATTGTCACCAGAAAATCCACTCCCGCAACCCCCGGCCCATGGAGGATTCGCAGCACAACCTGGAGTCGGCAACCCAAACCGGCCATTTCTGCGTGAAAAAAGAAACTAAGCAGTAGCCGCCGCGGTTGGGGAGGGTGGGGCGGAAGCGCTGGCGGTGACGGTCGAGAAGGCGGACGTGCAGGATGCTGGGAGGTGAACTTGTGTCGCAGCTAATCCGTGTGGTCGTGCTACAGACGCCCGCTTTGGCGAAGCCTCGAAGGAATTCCTCTTAAAATCTCTGGACGGGACGGCCTGGGCGCCTCCGCCACCCTTTTGCGTATCGCCGTAGGCCTTGTCCTAGTTGTCCCCTACGCCGGTTTGGATTGTGCCTGTAGAGGATAATCCCGAGCGATTCTCCGGGCTCTGTATTTAGCAGGCGTTTTCCCCACCTGTCTTTGTGCATATTCGGGAGTG
>NW_010247420.1:0-240 GCF_000690775.1 Eurypyga helias | reverse complement strand
CCTGCCCTACCCTCCCCATGCCTTCCCTTCCCTTCCCTTCCCAAGCCTTCCCAAGCCTTCCCTTCCCGAGTCTTCCCTTCCTGAGCCTTGCCTTGCCTTCCCTTCCCTTCCCTTCCGATCTCTTCCCAAACCTTCCCTTCCCTTCCGGCTGTGCCGCGTTGTCCCGCGGTGCCGGGAATGCCGTGAGGACACGGGACGTCCCAGCTGCCAGGCCGGCGTCAGGCATGGGGGGGGGGCAGC
>NW_010247419.1:0-3738 GCF_000690775.1 Eurypyga helias | reverse complement strand
AAAAAAACAAAACCCAACAACAAAATAAACATTAGAACACAATCTGCAATCAAGCATAGTGCATCTCAACAGCTGGTGCAATGGGAAGGCGAAATGAAAATCCATACAACAGGCTTTCTGGACACAAGTTCTCAAAACCAGTAAGGAAACAAACCACCCCAGCACTGCATTTTGCAGTGATGTTGGTTTTGGGTTTTTTTTTAATTCAAAAAATAAAAGCCAAATTGGCCATGATGCTCCTCTGCAGAGGAAGACCCTCAGGGTTTAATGGGACAAGTGTCAACGCCCTAACCCTCTTTCTTTACTACAGTAATGTGGGCCAGGGTTTGCCAAGGAGACGAAGGAATTTAGATGCTCAAACCCCATCGGGATTAGACTCCTTTGAACATCCCAGCCTTTTAATTTTTCAAAGGCACTGACAGGGGCACATTCAGCAGGCATCGCACTGCCGACCGCGGCTGAATCGCTCCCTCCCGCGTGAAGCCCTCACCCCGCATCAGAAGCGGCTCCTCGCCGGCCACGTCCCTGCTGACGGGACTTGTAAAACCATTTCCATTTCCAACAGACCAGACCCAGCGAAACTGTACAGCAGCAGCGAGAGAGAGGCCTGGGGTCAGGTGCAACAAGCAGAGTGTGCTTGGGATGTTTTCTCCCCTACCTGGCCCAAACTAGCAGCTCAAGTTACAGGAAGGGGCGCGCGTTAATTTATTTATTAGATGTACGCCATGTAAAGCTTCCAAGCAGCATCTACCTTTTATTTCTTAAAAAATATATATATATATATGTATCAGCAAAGGTGTGGAGAGAAACCCGTCTTAAGTCTACCTCATGACCAAGCAGTGACCGCTGCTCTGCTCCTCCTCCGCTCTGGGTGGCATTGCCACCACCGCTGCACCGCGCTCGGGGCGGCTGCGACACTGGCGACTGATGGGGCACCGAATCAGCTCAAACTACCGGCCGTGGGGCCGTTACCTTGAAAGCCCTTATGAGAAGTACCGTATTTTTATATTCACAGACCCTAAATCCAAGTCTGCTTAATGGAGTATTTTTTCACAGCTTTGCAACGTAGTCACAGCTGACCGAGTCAACTGTTGTTGTGTAGATGTGGGGAGGGAAGAAGGTAAGGGGGAAAGCACAAAACCCTCTTTTTTTTGATTGTTTCTTTTGGAAGTAGTTCTGAATTGCTAACCTGGGCGTATCCTTCATCCTTCTCCAAACTACCTGACAAGTCAGAGAAAAGGGGATTTAGCTTCCTACGTGCAGTAAACCCCACACCTCAGTCCAGCCAATATATAAAAGTGAAACAGTCTCAAACTAAAAAAAAAAAAAAAAAGGAAAAAAAAAGAAAGAAGTCACACTGCGCTTAGTCTTTGGTTTCCAAGTTCAAAGGAGGAATCTGCTTCAAAGCTTGAAGCAGAGCTGAGGAGTCGATAGGGGAATGGGCCGGTACGGGAGAAGGGAGTCTCTGGGGCATCAGCAGAGGCGGGGAGATTTTATCGGGGTTCATGAACCCCGTAAGTGCTGCAGCAGAGGCTGGGAGGCTGGGGTACAAGACAGGTACGGAGGCTGGGTACCAGCACTTCTCCAGCATGGGCAGATAGGCTGTTGCGGATGGTGGGATCAAATAGAAAGGCAGGCACAAGGGAGGCTGGTGAGTGTGGGGGCCCAGGAAGCTGCCGGAAGAGCCCATCATGTCGCTGCCAAAAGGGCCCTCATCCTCCGGTGACTCCAGCCTGCTCCTTTTGGCCGGCGGGTCCTCAGTCTCTTGCTTAATAGAGCTTATTCTCTCCTGGACAGCGTACTTGAGTTCAGTATCCTTTCTGAAATACTGCTGTTCGGATTTGGAGTCACTTTTCTCCAGCTCTCCCCCGTACCCGCTGTCCGTGTCCGTGTCGCTGCCGCTCTGCTCCCCGCTGGAGTGAGCAAATGTCCTCTGGATCACAGGCACACAGTTTTTCCCATGTCCCTCCGCCGCTTTGGTCAAGGAGACGGGCTTCTCTTTCAAGTCCACCATTTTAGGAGGGATGTCTCCAGACTTGCGGCCGGCTCCGCCCTGGAGCACCTCGGAGGCCATTCGGTGCAGATGGCTGACCAGCTGGGACGACTTCAGGTCCTTGCCATTCTCGTGCTTTGCCAGGTATTGCAGCATTTCCTTGGCACACATCTGGAAACCGGATCGAAACATTTCCTGGCTGGAATCAAGGTTTCTTGATGACAGGTCACCTGAGGAAACATTAACAGAAAGAAATTAAAAATTAACAACGTGCTAAATAGTTCCATTACCATCTTCCAGGAGGACTGGAGGCGATATTAAACCTCGGTTACAGCACAGCTAGAGAGGTGAACTTGATGGTCAGCCTGCACTTGGCATACATCCCCCTGATGCCTGCACAAGCCAACATTTTTATCCCAACATCCGCCTATCCGATTTTACATAACAGCTTTCAACTTATTTTTCAGTTCTGCGTTTACTGTCTGTGCCACCTTCAACAGGTGTGAAGCGTGGGGCGAAGGAGCGAGTCAAGCTGGTGCCTTCTCCGGGAAAACACCCCGGGGGAAGGCAGAGCACACCTCGCCCTCCACCTCCAGGCAGAGAGCTCCTGGAGCACGTCTGCCCACCAGCAGCTTCACAAACCTCGGGCGATTTTGCTCCGGCTTCAAGCTCTACTGCACTCCCTGTGGCTGTCAGAGCAGCGGAAGGCTCTTCAGAAAAACTGCGTTTTACTTTATCAGATTCACGTGAGTGCCACATATGAAAACAGGAGGAAGTGCATCTAAAACACACTAAGCTGATACACCGGCTCTCCTCTGTGCATGCAGAACACAGGCTAGCTCGTTTATACAGTAACCTAAAAAGAGGTGTGCATAAAAAACAGGTTTATATGTATTTTCAGAAAAAAAACCAAAGAAAGCAGTAAAACTGGGTTTGGTCTAAAGCTCATGAACACCAGTGGAAGGATTCGAATGGCTTTGGAGAACCTCACAGCAAACCCAGGCTTTAAATAAAACTACTTAAAATCCAACTGAACTTCAAAAAAACTCCACGGGGCACCCTACACTGACCATATTGAGAAACACATCTTCTTTTTTGCGAAAGCTCCTAAGCAAAGTGAGAGAAAATGATGGCAATTAAAGGCAAGAACTCCTGCCTCCTCCCCTGTCAGGAACGAAGTGTCACAACTGCATTTCCAAGACTCCGAGAGAAAGTCCATCGAGCGCACACAGGTTCTCACGCGGCATGGTCTGAACACTCACCCGCTTGCAAACCGTTCTGCAGAGCAATTATTTTCTGCTGCTGCTGCTCAATGAGATTGGTGAGCGCTTTCACATGCTTCAGGGTGAGCTCGAGAACCACAGCCTTCTCCAAGTGACCTAGGGTCTGAAAGCAAAGGGACAGGTTGGCGTCTGCCGGCGGGGTCGGCCACGCACGCTCGAGCCTGACGGGGCTGCCAGCGCTTTCCAAAACACAGAGGAAGGCGCGACGAAGCCTGGAGAAAAGGCTCGATCCTGAAAAGCCCAGGGCTATGAACGACAGCATTCCGTGAAAAGAAGTTAAAAAGCAGGCTCCAGAAAAGGCTACCACGGAACCCTAGGGATGTTTTCGGAGCAGCCGCATACAGAGAAGTACCTGCTCTGCTCCCGCTGGCATCGCCACCTCAGCACGGGGGAGCCCGGCGGGAGCTCCTCTCGGCCCGTAACGGGGGGGGCAGTCCCGCGGGCGGTTCCCGCAGGAACCCG
>NW_010247418.1:20179-26482 GCF_000690775.1 Eurypyga helias | reverse complement strand
AGACAGGCGGGCGCTAGGCTAGGCCCGCACCGAGGGCTGGACCGGCGCAGGCCGGGAGGGCCGCCATGATAGGACCCTGTTCCCTGGCTCGGTGTTGCGGTGCCCAGTTCCAGCGTGCCGAGCCCGTGGCTCTCAGCCCGTCCCAGGCTGGAGATGGGAGCAGCCCGGCGTGAACAGAAATCGCTGTAAAGCCCAGGCCTTCCCGGGTGTGCTCCAGTCCGTGGGGCGGCACACGAGGATGGGGTCCTGCAGGTTCCCCTGTCCTGCGTAGCGTGGGGGTACTGCCTGCTTTTGTGGATGGACGGCAGCGTTCTCCCCTATCTGGAGGGTGTTTAATGTTAGTTACATAAGGAGTGTCATTGTGGGAACTGTTTTGAAGATGGAAGTACAATTGAAACGTTGTAGATAGTGTTGTTCAGAGTGATAATGGAAGGGCAAATGGTTCCTGATGTTAGTTTCAAAGGGTAAACTGACCATGGTTAAAGATCAGCCTGAAAATAAGCAGAAAGCTTCAAACTCCCAGAGCACTGAGGCCCTGAGGTGACTTAAGGGACAAACAATTTATTTTAAGATGGAGCTTGATTGTTTTGTGAAGTGGATTATACAATAGGAAGTGCACAACAGCAGGGCCTGGACTGTGTGACCCAGGAAGTTGCTTCCAGCCCTATGTTAATTTCTTATCACAGTCTGCCTTGGACCGGGGCTGTACTTTTTTCATTTTGTACCTCATGCTGGTTTTTTCTTTTCTGCCATAGGAGCTCCCGTCTCTCACAGTGAATTCTCAGCAAAGGATGGAGAACATTCTGGCTGGTTTGTGTGGGACCAGCCCAGAAGATCCACTCCCTGTGTGGGTTCATGGCAGCGTGGGCCATTGCTTTAATCAACTGACATTTAATGTGACTCCTCATGTGATCCTTGCAGTGGTCAGTGCCTGCTTCCTTGGCACTCCAAGGTATGACAACTAACTTGTCTAGCTCTTGATTATTATGCAGGACTGGAGGTGGGGTGGAAAGGGTGGAAATTAGATCTCCCTTTAATGTGCTGAATATGTAATTAGAGAAGGACACTGTATTATAATGCTATTAGATTTGTTTGCATCCATCCTAATTCAGAGTACAGTGTACAGCTCTGGTCCCTCCTTTGCAGAAAGGAATCCAGGAAGAACACAGGGGGTAGGGAGCATTAAATCACAGAAAACAATTCAAAATAATTTCAGTGAATGGGGATTGGGAAAATGGGGAGAGTCTTCTGGGAGAGGATATAAATCCAAGGTGCCATCAAGATGTATATAAGGTAATGAGGGGTTTAGAGAAACCAAAAATTGGTTTCTGTTTACCCTATTGTGAAATTTATAAACATGAAAACATTCACTGATATTGAAAGGCCACAAATTATAGTGAAGTGATAAAGAAATATTCCATTAGGCAGTATATCATGGACTTTCCATACACAGCATCACTGAAACCAACAGTGGTAAAAATAATGTTTCTAGGCAAAATATCACAAAGACAAGAAAAATCAAGGATCAGAGATGTGACACAGAGAACTTGATCATCTAGAATTTGTGTTAAAGAGGTTAAATGTACTTTTTCCCCCCCTGTTAATTCTCAAGAGTTGGAGTCTGATTTGACTACAAAATATCACAGTTTGTAAACAAGTTTCTGTAGAGAAATGCTAGTCTTTTGGTAGCATCTGAATTTCCGGTATTGATCAGATTCTGGGCTATACTGACCTGATTAGTCTAGCAACACCTACAGTCTGAGAAAGTTATCAAATCTAGAGAGCTGAACGCAGGAGTTTAAGCCGAAGTGAACAAATAAAGGGGGGAAGAGGAGGGGAAGAAAGGAGAGTACTGACGGAGAGGTGACGGAATTTCAACTGTAAATTATTTCTCTGCTCTTTCCTCCTCTAGATCTGGCTCCAGGGTGCCTTGCAGGGCAGGCTGGGGATGCAGAATCGCTGCCTCCTTCATACTTGCTGGCCTATTCCTTGCTGATACCATCCCAGCCGCCATTTCTCAGCAGGAGTTGGGCCCTGTGTACCTGGAAGCACTGGCCAATGGCACTGCCACCCTGACATGGCTCACGCATGGCCTTGCTCTCCTCATGCTCTGCAGGTCCATTCATGGCCCTACCAGGGGCCCTGCAGCCCTCGCTCTCCTCACTCTCTTACCCCTACCATCCTTCATCATCACGCTGGTGTGGTACTACCAAAGCAGGACAGCTTGGTCCCCTGCTCACCCTGCTGCTTCCTCCAGGTTTGCTTTTCTCTGTCTGCAGCTGGCCGCTCTGCTTGTGTACGTGATCGGCTACCTCTTCCCCACTGTTGGCAGGCAAGACTTCCTCTCCATCAATCACTCTTGGCAAGAAGACCAGGTCATTTCAGAGCCAAGGATCCCAGTGCCTGATGAGCAGAGAGTGGCAGAAGATGGTGAGAGCTGGCTATCACGCTTCTTTTACGTTTGGATGAACCCTCTTATGAAACGTGGCTATCAGTGGAAGTTGAACCAGCCACAGGATGTCTGTGTGCTTCCTCACCACCTCCAGGCTGCCAGGGTCTGTGATCGATTCTACTCTTGCTGGCAGAAGAAGGCAGCTCTGCACCAACCAGAGGAGGAGACAGTGTCTCTTACTAGCCCAATCATTGCTGGAGGCGATGGGAGCAGCGATGCCCTGGACAGCTCACACCGGGCCCAGGAGGCCGTGCAACTCTTCTCAGTCCTTCATGCGGCCTTTGGGCTTCGTTTCTACTCCCTTGGACTTCTCAAGCTGGCTGGCAACCTGCTGGGTTTCTCAGGTCCTCTGCTCCTGAACCTGCTGGTGAACTTCATGGAGTCACGGCAGGAGCCGCTGAGCCACGGGGTGCTCTATGCGCTTGGGCTCTTTGCTGGCTCTTTCCTGGGTGCTCTCTTGCGGAACCAGTTCAGCTACGAGGTGAACAAGGTGATGCTGATGGTGCGGGCCGCCGTCATCTCTGCCATTTACCGCAAGGCTCTGCGTGTCGGCAGCACCAGCCTTACCCGCTTCACCCTGGGGGAAATTGTCAACTTCATGAGCACAGACACCAGTAGGTTGGTCAACTTCTGCCTCAGCTTCCACGAGGTGTGGAGCCTGCCTTTCCAGTTTGCCATTACCCTCTACCTCCTCTACCAGCAAGTGGGGGTAGCCTTTCTGGGAGGCTTGGCCTTGGCACTGCTGCTTGTGCCCATCAACAAGGTCATAGCTAACCGCATCATGACGAACAACAAGGAGATGCTGAAACACAAGGACACACGGGTCAAGGTGAGGGGCAGCTGGGGGCTCTTGGAGCTTGTTGCTTTATTTTCTCCCCGTTTGTCCCTAGAACATTGTCTTTTTGGCCACTTGTCATGAACCAAAGCAGATTAATTGAATCACATCTGTTGGGCAAAATGCTAGAGGGGGCACACACATGTGGTTCAAAAGTGTTTCAGAGTGATGCAGTTTCACCACTCACAAGATAGTGAGCCTCTAATGCTTGTCTTGCCCCCTGGGCTAGTTCAGGTTCCCTTGCAGGTTTCTGTGTGTAGTAGTTAAGGTAGGATGCCCCATTGCTGCGTCTAGAGATGCTTCCATTCTGGTGCTCCAGTAATGCTATCAGTGGTGAGGTGTCTAGCAGCCTGGACAAAGGCAACAATCATGGACATAGTGGTTTTATATAGCTCCAAGCTTAGGACCCTCAGTCATCTTTTCCACTGCTTTTTGCATATTTGCAGTACCATCTCTCTCCTCGCCACGTCAGACATTTGATTCCCACCTTTTAGCCTTCTATCTCTGATGTGAGGGGACAGCACTTGCACTTGCCATTTCCATCATGCTTTAGAAGCATGAAACATAAGTCAACTCCCTGTCAGAAATGTTAGGAGCTTTAAAAATATTTCTTTTCCCAACAGAAGGTGCATGTAGTTGTGTGGGGTATGCTGTACTTTCTCCAAGTATTGTAAGACTGGTTTGCTGAGTCTTGTTAGTTATTTTTCATGTCAGTCACAGACACATCAGAGCTTGCTCTGCACACGATGACCTGAGAGCAGGAGTGAGAGGACAGCATGCTGCAGGGTCACCTGAGCTGCTGGATCACACAAACCCAGAGCCAGCTAGGCTCTGGATACAGAGCAGCTGTGTCATGGCAGCACGAAGCCTGAGAGTTACTATCTGAAGGAGCTATCAGGTCAAAGCAGGTAAATGGCATCTAGACTGGAGCTAGTAATTCGACACATCCCGTCACCTGTGCTGCACATCCTTCAGTTGGGAAGTAGTGTAATATTTTGCCTTTTCCTGAGCCATACGCAGCACAGGTAGCTGAGAAAGCTGGTGGAATGAGTGAGGGGAGAGTTCCCAGTAGCTGCCGCTTGAGTTTGTTAGAATAAATGGTTCCTGGTACCTCTAGCCTGGCCCTTATCAAGAGGCAGCTGCACACCTGGGCCTAGCCCAGATGCCTAGCTAATGTGCACTAGACAGGCAGTGGTTGCTCTATGTGCTTTTCCTCTTTGCTTGCAGCTAATGACAGAGTTCCTGTGTGGCATCCGTGTGATCAAGTTTTACACCTGGGAGAAGCACTTCAACGCCAGGATAAATGCCTGCCGGGCTGAAGAGCTGCAGAAGTTACGAGCCATCAAGTACTTGGACGCTGTGTGCGTGTACCTGTGGGCAGCACTGCCTGTTGTTGTCTCCATTGCCATCTTCATCACCTATGTCCTGTTGGGTCACCAGCTCACTGCCACAAAGGTGAGAGGTGGTAGGGAGAGCTCCAACCTTGTCTCCTGCAGAGGACAATCTAGAGTGGGGCTCCAGTCCTGAGGCATCTTCTCTGGGAAATAAACCCAGCTTGTGCCTTCCCATGCTCTTCAGGCTCTCACTGGTGAAACTGTTTGGAGGAAACAAGATGCAAGGAAGGTACTGCCTCCAACTCACAGCTGTTTCCTTACCCATGCAGGTGTTCACAGCATTGGCCCTAGTAGGGATGCTTATTCTTCCTCTCAACAGCTTCCCATGGGTGTTGAATGGGACCTTGGAAGCCAAAGTTTCCCTGGATCGAATCCAGCGTTTCCTTGAACTCATGGACCAGGATCTGGAAGCTTATTATGCCCTAGGTACTGGGAAGGATGCTGTTGGGCTTGAGACCCTGAGCAGGGGACATTCAGAGCAGAGAGCTGAGGTGTGAGGCCCAGGGACAGTACTGGAGGGCAGCTGGCTATCACCACCACATGATTCAAGATGTTTGGTTGTCAGAGGCAGAGAGAAAGCACTTAGTTTCTATGGGAAACAGGAGACAAGGCTATAACATTCCCCTTTACCAACTGTAGGCCACCACTTGTCCTCACAGAGCCCTGCTGTTAGTGTCCCTCTAGAAAAAGCTGTTGCCTCTCTGTCCAAAGCTCCTCTGATACTGAAGCCATCAATAACCTTGACTTTGCCTGGCAGAAAGGCTTGAGTGGGCGCCCCTCTTCTGAGCCATCTCAGCTCCTTTTCTCTCCTTCCTTGCAGTTTGTCAGCTCCCTGCTATTCTTTTACCTTCAGCAATAATAAAACCAGGTTATCCTTACAGTGTCTCCCTGACAGCCAGCAGGTCACCCTGTGTGTCTGGTGGGAGCTGGAGACAGGAAGTTTGGAGGAAGGGAGGGATAAATTTAAGGGCAAGTCAGAAGACAGGAGTCTCATTCTGTGGTTGGGTGAAAGGCGGCGTGGTGGTGCCCTGTCTGTGGTCTCATCCATTTGGGAACAAAGCTGAAAGTATTTGTGATGCCAGGTGCCTTTCATTTTCTGACCTCACTGAAGTGCAATGCTGTGCTGCTTTTCCCTTGCAGATAGCCCTTCAGATACTGCTACTGCCATGGAGATGCGATGTGCAGCCTTCTCGTGGGCACCAGTTGAGGAGGAAAGCACCAGGCAGCCCTTATCCACAGGCACTCTGCAACTGCACATTGAGAACCTGTCAGTGAGAAAGGTGAGCAAGGATGCAGGAGGTAATGGAGAATAGCACTAGAGAAGCCAAATAATGGAGCAGGTGTGGCATGTTTTCTTATGAGCTATGCATAAAAATCTTCTCTTGGTCAAGAGGCACAGGACACGTGTCACATCTCTCAGAGCTGAAGGGTGCTGGAGGAGACCCAGGCATGGCTTACGGACAAGAGATGAACCAGCTCCCTCTGCTTTCTGCCACTGCTGCAGGAGAGGACTGGGCAGGGAACACAGCTGGGCTCCAGAGTTAGCACTCCATGCAGACTTGTGTCCTGCCGTATCAGGAGTCTGGTTTACCTAACAACTGAACCCAGCTCTGCTGCTGAAC
>NW_010247418.1:15071-20148 GCF_000690775.1 Eurypyga helias | reverse complement strand
AGTCCTAGTTTAAGACAGCAGTCAATTTTCTTACAGGCTGCATGTCGCTCAAGAAATCTGGACAAGCCACTGTGTATTAACACATCAGGTTGCTCATTTTCATTTCTCTTTGCAGGGGATGCTTCTGGGCATTGTTGGGAAGGTCGGCTCTGGCAAAAGCTCTCTGCTTGCAGCCATCACTGGGGAGCTAATTAAGTAAGTAGCCTAAAGGCTTCTCCCTGCATGGTCCCTCCATACCACGGAAGGCAGGGACTATCCAGTGCTATCTCTATTTGTAGGCTGTTTTGATTTGCCAACAGTTGGCCTTTCCACCCACTTCTGGTGTGCTTGCAGACAGGGTGGACGAGTGTATGTGTGTGACCTGGAGCAAGGATTTGGTCTGGCCACACAGGAGCCTTGGATACAGTTTAGCACTGTCCGTGAGAACATCCTTTTTGGGCGGGAATATGATGCCAAGCTGTACGAAGAGGTGGTGGAGGCCTGTGCTCTCTCTGAGGACCTGAATGTGAGTGCCTAAACTGTAAACCTGTCTGGGCCACCTTGGCCAGCTTTTACATCCAGCCTGAGCCACACTGGGAGCAGTTCTCCTTCTTTCAGGCTGTAGGCTGCTTTTCTGGTGTCCCAGTTACACAGCGTTACTCTGATTAGCAATGCCAGACCGTACTTGGCCCCACGGTTCTTTAAGGTGTGAACTCACTCTGGATGGTTTCTTCTGCTGAGCCAAAAGATCTTGATCCTGGGGAAAGGAGATGTTCTTGCAAACCTGATGACTTCTGGGTTTTTCAGGCAAAACTGATCAGCAGCACATGCTTTTTTGGATCAGAAAGAGCTTCCCTGGGATGTGGAAGGCCTGAGTCTGTGGTCCTCCTGTCAGTAATACACATATTCTGGGTTTCAGGCTTATGGCACTATTAGCCAGCTATCCTGGCTGTTACATGTGGTAGGAAGCTAGCTGCCTTCTCCTGATTTATAACCTGATGCCTGATTTTTTGAAGTGCCAAGCACTAGGAGCTCCTGTTTGCTTTGGCAGGAACCATGAATACTCTGTAAAGGCAAGACATTTATTAGAGAAGTAGTAGACTATGCCCATGCTACCAAATCAAGAGGAAACTCTTTCCGCCTACCGAAACCCTGTAGTTTTTACTGTTAATTTTTTTGGATGGGCCCTGGCATGATGCTGGTGTCGGCACAGCTCTTGCTTTCCCAGAAAATTCCCGTGTGCAATTTCAGAGTTGTCTCAGACCAGAAGTTGCTCTCAATGTGTAGTTCAGATGTGGCCACCCTGTTCTGGAGTGTAAGAGAGTTTAGTTGCATAAATCCCAAGCTTGCCAGTTGTCTGCAGAACCGGTGTGTAGACTGTTGTATTGTTTCATTTTTGGTAAGGTGTCACCCTAAGGAATTATTACCAAAGGCAGGAGAGGTACCCCAGTGTCCTGGCTTTGGGTCCCCAGTAGTTTCCTGTCCCTTCT
The DNA here is from genome assembly GCF_000690775.1 of Eurypyga helias. Lineage (NCBI taxonomy): Eukaryota > Metazoa > Chordata > Aves > Eurypygiformes > Eurypygidae > Eurypyga > Eurypyga helias. The sequence goes on along the minus strand of NW_010247418.1, from coordinate 18,679 downwards.
AAATAGATTTTCTCAATTGTTTCAGATTTTACCAGCAGGTGACCAGACAGAGGTGGGTGAAAATGGTGTGACACTCAGTGGGGGACAGAAGGCTCGAATAGCCCTTGCCAGAGCCGTTTACCAGGTAAATAGCAAAGGAATCATGCTGTGGCAGACTGTGCCCACTGCCAAATCAGGTGTAAAGAAGCTGGAAGCACCCAGCTATACAAAGTGCTCTGGCAGCATGTCTTAATCTGCATCGTGGTGGCCTAAAGGTGCTGGTGGCGTGCCACACAGGGGCACTCATGCTTTTCTCTACAGCACTGCCTGCTCTGGCAGGACCAGCAGCTGTATCCTTCCTTGCCTTTTGTCTCCCTGTCAGGCAAAAGAGCTTTACCTCCTTGATGATCCCCTGGCTGCTGTTGATGCAGATGTAGCCAACCATCTTATGCGGAAATGCGTTCTCGGCGTTCTCAAACACAAGACCAGGATCCTTTGCACCCACAGGACAGAGTTTTTGGAGAAGGCTGATGCCTTGTTGTTGATAGACAATGGCAGGGTAGTACAGACAGGTATGCTGTCTGCCTTCTCAGGCATTCGTTTGTGCCTGTGTGCTGGGTTTGGAATAGCCTGAGCAAAGACAGACATAAGGGAGTAGGATTAACTAGTGGGGAACCCAGTGATAAAGAGCTTGAGGACACTGCGTGTGGGCAAAGATGGGGTGGAAGAGAATGTGCAGATGCACAGATAAAACAGGACAGCTCTGGAGGTGGGAAGCTGATAGGCAGAAGGCCACAGCAGGCTGTATGGAATGAGGCCTTCAGGGGTGCAGCTGCTGTGGGAGAAAATAGGGAATGAGAGAACAAAACTGGGCCATTTCATAGCAAGAGACAGTGAGTAGCTGGCATCTGTTTCTTACAGACTCTGAAGCATTTGCCTGTCTCTCTTTGCAGGCACACCAGCTGATATCCTGCCACTCATGGAAGCCTTCCCAAAATTCAAGGATATGGACAAGAAGGATAAAGGTCTGTACCTGGTGAGCTTGAGGGTGGCTGGGGCGTCACAGCTCAGCTGACCACCCAGGCAGAACCTGTACCTGAGGGCTGCTGGCTTTAGAGCAGAGCTGCCGCCACCTCGCTCTGCTGTGGCAGTGCTCATCTGTGGGTGGTAGAGGCAGAGGAGGACCATGTGTCAATGGGTGTTGGTCTGGCGCAGTATTTGAATCTCTTGTTGCACTTGCAGTCCAGTTTTGGATGAAGATCTGCCAGAATTGGTTTACCTGTCTTGAAAGAGGAGAGAAGAGAGAAGAAAAGTCTCCCGCACAGCCTAGACTTGCTCTGTTCACAGCAAGGAGCAGCAGCTGTAGGAGGAGCTTGCATCACACTGACTTTTGCTTTTGCCTCCATTCCCACAGCCCTTGATGAACAGGGCCAAGAAGAGGCCATAGAGACAGAAGCAGAAGAATCAACCCAAAACAATCATCTCATCTGCAAGGAGGAAGAGAAGAAGGAAGGGGCGGTGGCTTTTCAGGTGTACAAGGCATATTGGCTGGCAGTGGGCAGCTGGTTGGCGTTATCCATCCTCTTCTCACTGCTCCTGATGCAAGGTGAGGCAGTAGCCCAGCAGCACATCTCTCTTTAGACATTCCTCTCCTCTTATTCCCTGGTTGTGTGAAGTCCAAGGATGAAGACAGGCCAGGGATTGCTCCCTGCAGCAGCAAGACCCCTTTTCTCTTCCCTGAAGTAGCACAGTTGGGAGGGGGCACATGTGGGAACAGGATCTGGCACCTCACCGCTGCAGTTGCATGTCTGCTCCCCTAGTAGCGCCCTGTTGATGCTGCAGCTCGAGGCTGTTCCCCTGCTCGTGCCCTACTAGTAACAGTGGAGAATGAAGGCAGAGGAAGACTAGACCAGGCGGTGAGACAGTAAGAAGTGTTGTCCAGCAGTTCCCCTCCAGCTTTTCTGCTTCGTATTTGCTGATTCAAAGGTTGAATCCCTCTTTATGCACTCTGCCTTTCTCTGTAGCATCCAGAAATCTCTCAGATTGGTGGCTGTCACACTGGATCTCCAGCATATCCCAGACAGCAAATACCTCTGTGATGGTCTGCTCAGCTTCCCCTCCTTCCCCAGAGCTGCTTCTCTTCTCCACTGTTGGGCTTGTGTAAGTGAATCTGGTCAGGAGATGCCAAAGGCAGCTGGAAACACACTCCCATTTTGCCGTTCAGTGCATTTCTGTGAAGATCCTTGTTGAGGGTGGGAGCAGCACCAAGGGAAGCAGATGAGGCCACAGAAGGGCAGCCACCACAGCCCCTTTCTTGACCACCCTGCTGCAGGGGATCTGTGTTTCTACTTTGACAAAGAAATCAAAATCTCTGACCTGATGCCATGCCCAAAGGGCTTCTGCCTGGGGCTGATGGAAGACCCCTACCTGCATAGTAATCAGTGTTTGTCCCAGCATGCCAAAGGGGTGGTGTCTCATGGGAGTGTCAGGATGGAGTATCCTGGTTTTCCTTTGAGTATGCTCCTGGGTTCACATGCCCTCTCTGTGAGTTTACTGTCATGGGGACGCTGACAGATTCATAATCTTCCTCCTTGTATTCCAGCTCCCCCATTCAAGCTCTGGACACCACCCTAGTCCCTTCCAATGGTTCGCTGGATGTGAATTTCTACCTGATGGTTTATGGGAGCATTGCAGGGGCCAACTCCCTCTTCACCATTCTTCGGGCCTTCCTCTTTGCTTACGGCACTATCCGTGCTGCCACTGTCATTCACAGCCGACTGCTCCAGAGGGCTCTAAAGGTAACGGTCATAAAGTCCAGGGCAGGCTGGGGCTCCTGCAAGTCGCTCTGTTGTTCTCACAGTTGGGAGTAAGGGTTTGGGAAGTGGATTAGGGTTTCTGCTAGTATTAGCTCCACACAGGGATATCAAAAAAGGGCTGCACCACAGCCAGCACACAGGCCCAATGAGCGGGCATTCAAAATGTGTCCTGTAAGCCTTATTCCATTCCATGAAGGGGTGTTTTATGGCTGTCACCTGCATCTGTTCACTCATTAGGCTTAGATATATAGCCAAGGTGAGGGCCAATTGAATCAAAATAGCTTTTGAAGGATCATGAGCTCAGATTCAGATGAGATTGGAAGGAGTCATACTCAAGATTTTGGGCTGATGTTGGCGTGTGCCAGTTAACTTTCTTGAGAAGCTGGGCTTCCTTGGGTCTTCAGACTAGAATTAGGATTAGCAGATTGGAAGATAGGATTAAGGGTTAGGGTTAGAGGATTGTCCCACTGGCTACTGGTGAACCAGTACAGGATCTGGCTGACTGCTCTCTAGGTAGCTGTCTGCCATTTGCCAGAGAAAGGGCTCCTTCCTTTTGCCACGCGAGCAGCATGAGTTGTTTGACTGCGAGTGGATGCTGGCTTTGGAGCCTGAGGTTTGTTCTCCAGCTGAGGAAAGAAAGGGGCTGTGGTGGCTGCCCCTTTGTGGCCTCATCTGCTCCCCTTGGTGCTGCTCCCCTGGGCACTGTTCTGTGCCAGTCGCTGCAGCTGCCTGTCTCTTACTTTCTGGTTCCCTTGTTGCCAGGCCGCAGTGACCTTCTTTGACACCACACCAACAGGCCGGATCCTGAACCGC
>NW_010247418.1:0-15038 GCF_000690775.1 Eurypyga helias | reverse complement strand
TCTCCTCAGACCTGTACTGCGTGGATGACAGCCTGCCATTCATCCTCAACATCTTCCTGGCCAACGTGTACGGGCTCTTAGGCATGCTGGTGATAATCACCTATGGCCTCCCCTGGATCGGTCTGGTCTTACTCCCTCTGGCTGCACTCTACTTCTCCATCCAGCGCTATTACCGGCGCACGTCCCGGGAGCTCAAGCGCCTTTACAGTCTCACCCTGTCACCCATTTACACTCACTTCTCGGAGACCCTCTCGGGACTGAGCACTATCAGAGCCATGCGAGCAACGCAGAGGTGGGTGAAAAGGAAGAGCAGCCAGCCAGACAGAGCTTTGGCTTTATAGACCAGGGCCTTCTGATGTACAGCTGGTTGTAGGGTGTCAGGAACGCCCCTGGTCTGGGGCAGCAGGAACGGAGGGTGAGTGGTGCGAACCTCTGTTGTGCGCCTGCCAGGTTTGAGTTGGAGAACCAGCAACGCCTGGAGCAGAACCAGCGCTGCCTCTTTGCCAGCAACACAGCGATGCAGTGGCTGGACATCCGCTTGCAGATGATTGGGGTTGCTGTGGTTACCGCTATTGCAGGAATTGCCATCATCCAGCACCAGAAGCAACTGGGAAATCCAGGTAAGTTGCCAAGGATTGTTCTATGCCCACCCCTAGGCTGTGGCCCAAGGGTTCCTCCTCTCCTAGCCCAGAGCTGCACTTCTTCCTACACTGGGGTAAGATCCAGAGCTCCTGCGCTCTATCCCTCTACAAGTCACACACAGTGTAGTGCTTCAGCTCCTGTCCCTCCACCTGTGTGTCCCCATCCTCAAGTGGTATCCCAGACACCAGAGTACTGACTTCTCCCTTGTTTCTTTATCCTGCCACCAAGATCCCAGCTCCTTTCCTGCCAGTAACATTCTTGCTTGTGCTTTTGTCCTTGCAGGACTTGTGGGCCTTGCGCTGTCATATGCACTGTCTGTCACAAACCTGCTCTCAGGCCTCATTTCCAGCTTCACTCTGACAGAGACCATGATGGTGAGTGTGGAGCGGACTGAGGAATACACCACAGACATTCCCACAGAGCCCCAGGATAAACTGGTCCAGGTAAAAGCTCAGATACGTTCTCAGGGACTGGCCTGTGCCTGGCTCTGTGCCCTGCACTTGCTTCCTGGGGGGATGACAGTGTTCCAGTGAATGGGTGGAGGGCCCTCACCCACAGACACTAGCTTGATTGCTCATCCTTTACCAACGCATCCCCTGGGGGAGATGAATCTCTGGCAAGAGTTGGTGAAGGCTGGAATGATGGGAAAGGGGTAGGAGAGTAGTGTGGGTGCTAGGCGCAAGCTGTGAGAGGAAAAACAACCCTAGAAGGGTGTTGGAGTTGGAGCTGGGCTGTGTGTGGGTCTGCACAGAAGCCAAGCCACCATCTGAAAGGATGGATGGGGCTTGGGCTGTGGGGAGGAGAGGCTGAAGATGGCAGCGGTTCACAGTCATACCCTGTCTCACCTGGGTGTGACTATCCCTCTTAGGTTGCCGCTGACTGGCCGAGCCAGGGGCTTGTGGAGTTCCAGCAAGTGGTCCTGGCCTACAGAGCAGGCTTGCCCAATGCACTTGATGGTGTGAGCTTCACCGTTTACCCCGGAGAGAAGGTGGGGATTGTGGGTCGCACAGGGTCTGGAAAATCCACCCTTTTCTTGGCCCTTTTCCGCATGCTGGAGCTGAAATCAGGCCGGATTCTCCTGGATGGTGTTGACAGCCAGCTGGTGGGCTTGGAGGAGCTGAGGTATGGAGGGCTGAGCAGAGTGGAGGGGCAGCCGGGGTGGGGCTGGAGGCTGAGACATGTCAGTGGTTGGATGCCCAAGTGAAGAGTGAGGACTTACTCTTGTGGCAACCTCTTGTCTGATTGTGGCAGCTTCTTATGCGTTGCTCTGTTTCTGAACAGCTGTGCTAAAGAAACCAGGCTGGGTATGTGACCCATGTCTCAGTGCCTCTAAGATGTGCATCAAACCAAGACACCCCACCCCAGAAAAAAAGAAAAGCCTTTTGCTTTTCTGCAGAATCCACCCCATGAGCCCTCAGCTCTTGTTTGCTTGCAGATCTCGGCTGGCCATCATCCCCCAGGATCCCTTTTTGTTCAGTGGCTCAATCCGAGAGAACCTGGACCCTCAGGGAAACAGGACAGATGCTGAACTCCACGAGGTGCTGGAGCAGTGCCACCTGCGGGATGCCGTTACTCAGATGGGTGAGTCTGAGCCCAGCGAGAAGCCGTTGGTCAGCCCTGGTACTGGGAGAGAAGAGAAGGCCTCAGCTCAGTCAGGGAGCTGAGGAAAAGGGGCCAGGCAGATACAATGGGAAATTGGTTAGGCGAGGCCACACTAGGATCAGGGTGGGAACAGGTCAGTGGGACCTGGTGGCATTCCCTGAGATACAATGGCAAGAGGCTGGCAGGTGATGGATTAGGTGATGGGATCTTGATGGCGAGACCGGGCCCCGGTGGGTGTTAGAGCAGAGCCTGAGAGAGAAGCCAGCCCCTAGTTCTGGGGGAGTGTGGTGACTGGTGAGCTTGACCCCTGCAGGTGGATTGGACAGTGAGCTGGGAGAGAGGGGAAAGAGCCTCTCCGTGGGACAGAGGCAGCTGGTGTGTCTGGCAAGAGCCCTCCTGACGCAGGCCAAGGTGAGTGCCCTGTCTCCATCGGGACAAGGGGAGGGTGAGCTGCTGATGGCTGTGTGGGGACAGCAGGGCGGAGCACTTGGGAGTTGGAGCTGCGATGGGAACAGATGTCCTGTGCTACCACCTTGGGTGGTCTCTAGGCGGGGATCGGGGTCTCCCCTGTGGTGCCTGGCAGCTGCCTTCACTCTGTCCCTGGCAGGTGCTCTGCATCGATGAGGCCACCGCCAGTGTGGACCAGAAGACAGACCAGCTGCTGCAGCAGACCATCCGTGAGCGTTTCGCTGACAAAACTGTGTTGACAATCGCTCACAGGTACGGACGAAGAGCACTCTGCGTGTGAAGTCATCCTGCCGCTCGCAGGAGGCGGTGGCTGCACCTGCCGTGCCTGGGCCTGAGCTGAGCAGGGAGGTCTTGGGGAGGAGGCTTTTCAAGTGCAGAGGGCTGGAACTTGCCTGTTTCCCTCTTCTGCTTCATTACCCCCTGGGTGCTGGGAACAAGTAGATATGATAACGTTGTACCCAGAAATGGGGGGCCAGCAAAGGGCAAAGTGCCGCATCATATGGCAGATGATTCTCCTGGGCACTGCCTGCTGCGGAGTGAATCCCACCTGGTGGTTCTGCATTTGGCCAGGAGCCACGGAGACCTGTCCTACAGCAAGGAGCGGTTTGGGGACCCGGCAGGAGCCGGTGTCTTTGGCTCAGTAGAGGGCACTGCAGGACAGCGAATGGCCTGGGAGGCAGGACGCTGTGGAGTTCTGTTTTCCAAAACCCCGAGTTTTGGTCCCAGCCTGCACCGGATGCCGGCAAGCTAGACACTGCCCAGGCAGGACAGGGCAACAGTGCTTGCCCCACAGGTGAGAGATCTACAGGAGCAGTAGATGGCTTCAGGGAGAGGGAGGAGGGAATACCGTGGATACTGTGAAGGAGTGGGTCAGAATTAGGCAGTGCTCTCTACCCAGGGTTTTCCCACTGTTGCCAAGTGGAGGAGAGCTCAGAGGAGGGTTATGCAAAGCACAAAGGTTACCACAAAAGTAAAAAGCAAATGAGCAGATGGCAGGGGCTGGTGTTGTGCTGCACAGCAGTGTGGGAGTGAGGGATGAAAGGCAGGTTGGGCTGGGCCTGGCAACTGAATCTAGTGGGTCTTGTTAAATACATCAGGTAGGAGGGAGGCAGGAAGGGTGTGAAGGGAGTGTGGTTCCTGCACTAGGGAGGTTATGCAGAAATAGAGTAGAAAGGTAAGGGCAGCATGGGCTGAGGTGTGTGTTTGTTTTGGGGGTGGGGCCACCTCTGATGGAGAAGCAGTTAGAGAGGAGAACCAGGAGAGGAAGGAGGAACAGAAGGCAAGGCAGCAAGACTGGATTAAGATGGATCCAGCCCCAGTTCCTCTAGGATGAAGGAAGTTGGGGGAGAGCAGTGAAGAAGGAGAGGTGGTGACAGGGTTGATTTGTACCCACGGTTCTTCCATGCCATTCACCTTCAGGTGAACCATTAATTGGATGGGTGAAATCTAGGACGGGAAGTGACTCAGTACTTGTTCTGTGCCATTCCAGGGCACTTCCAGTGCTTAGCCTGGCACTCTTCTGGGAATGAATGTGTAATCAGAGTCCTGAACCCCATAATGCTTTTACCTGCTCAAATCCTGCGCTGTGGCTTCCCTGTAACTTGCAGCTGGGAACAGGGCTGTAGTTTATCACTAACCAGTGCACGACTGTGCAAAGGCATTCCCGCTGCCCTGTCCTTCCTCGCAGGGCCAGGAGTTGCTGCCTGGCTAGCAGTCTGGGCAGCACTGGGCACATACACGTGCTGCGGCTGCTGCAGTTGGCGGTCTGGTAACTACAGATCCATCAGTGGCGGCAGCATAAGCAAAGATGCCAGACAGCTGAGGAACGGCAGCGGAGGCATGAGTCCGTTTCTGCTGCCCTTGGGAAGTGGCAGGTGAGGGAAACGTAGAAGCAAACAGCAGCAGCTCAGTAACTCTCCCGTGGGAACAGAGACATCTTGTGCAACCCCAGAATCAGGTGTGCCCTGAGCGCTCCCTCCACAGAGCTTCCCTGTGTGTGCCTGCTGCCCTGCCGTGCCCAGCAACCGTCAGGCATCGCTGTGCTCTCCGAAGAGGTGATGCGCTTCAGCGGTGTGCGGAGGCGCTCCGGGGAGCGGGACTGCAGCGTGTCCCTGAGTGCACAGGGAGAATGTCCCTGCAGATCCTGGTGCTGGGCGTGCCTTGGGCTACCCCTTGGCAGCAGGAGAAGCAGTACCCAGGGTTTTTCCTCAGGTCCACCAACGTGCATCCTGGCATTTTCCGTCCACAGGCTGAACACCATCTTGGACTCGGACCGTGTGCTGGTGATGCAAGCTGGGAGAGTGGCAGAGCTGGATTCACCCACCCGCCTAAGCCAGAGGGATGGCTCCTTGTTCCAGCGCCTCCTGCACAGCGGGCAGCAGTGACCTCCCTCCCGGGCTGAGCCCAGACAGCTCTCCTGGCTCTGTGGCTGAGGAAAAGAGGAAAGCCAGACACCAGTGCTGTCCCTGTAGGCCCAGGGAAGGGATTATTCCTGCCTGCAGGCAGCAAATGTGTGTCCCTGGGGACGAGAGCATGGCACTGTGGCCCTTCCTTCAGCACGGAAGATGAGACCCGGTGTTTAGGGCCATGCAAGCCTGGCTGGTGGGCTACTGCTCCCCCCATGGCTCCCCTCTGAGATTAGAGAGGGCTTTTCTGCTCCCTGAAGGATCAGTGACTCCTAGGCTGAGAATGTCTCACACGTGCAATTTAAAATAAAGTGGAAACATCCTTGTGAAGCTCTTGTTATCCAGATTCCTGCCCCCTTGCCCTCTCCCAGACTCCCTTGTGAGACACAGGAGTGGTGCCCTTTCTGTACAAATGCAGCCCTACCCGCTCCCTACTTCTTTTGGGGGGTGCTGACCTTCCCAAGCCCAGAAGGTTGCACCCAAGGACCTGGCTGCTCCTCCTCCAGTTCACAGTGGAGAAAGCCTTCCCCTCAAGGGCCAGAATGTGATTCCATTAAAGGCCTTGAAGGCGAGCTTATTCCAAGACCACTTTTCCAAGGGAAACTCCCTATCCCTCCTGCCCTCCTCCCAGCTGCAGAAACCCACGGCTGCTTTCAGGTTTATGATCAGATTGCTCTTCCTGTCACAAGCCTTGGGCTCAGTCGGGGGGTTTCCCCTTCTCCCCATCACTGAGGCAACACCTAGCAGGTACACGCTGTCCTTTCCCTGGGAGGGAGGGAACCATCTCCACCCCTGCAGCCAGAGCGTGGCGCGGGACAACCCCTGTGCCACAACCTGGGTTTGCATTCTTGAGGGAAGCGATGGGGACGCTCGTCCAGAACGAGTAGCTGAGCGACCTGATCTAACTGGACCTGCTGACAGCAGGAGGTTGGCATTCAGACGTCCCTTCCAACCTGAACTATTTTACAATTCTCTGATACGCTGTTTCTGGGCTTGTCTCTGTTTTATTTGATAAAGGTACATCATCCATCCATGTATTAAAAAAATAATCTTTCTGATGAAGCCCCAGTCCCCTCTCCCAGGTCTCCCTCCTGGCTGAGTGCTCGCTCCTCTGGTCGCTCTTGTCGCACCATTTTGAACCTGGCTCTGCAGCCCTACAGGCACGGAAAACTCTGGCGGAGAGACGCTGGTGGCTGCACGCCGGACCAGCGAGGCAGGACCAGGAGCAGACCAAAGGCTAAGTGACCTGGGTGTCTGCTGCCTCTTCGCCATGCGTCAGCGATGGTGGAGAAGGCAGGGCCATATCTGCTTCCTGTGGTCCTCCCAGGCTGTCCTCACATCCATCACGGGCAGCTCAGCCTTTGTTGTGTCAGGAAACATGGTAAGCGCTGATTTGAGGTCAGTGCCATCTGCCTGCTTTGGAGTGACTGGGAAGGGAAAGGAGATCTGGAGCTCGTATTGCTCCTGAACCCGCCGCAGCACGTCTCCAGCCTTGTCCATCCCCAGTTTCCCCTCTGAGGGCATGTGAGAAGGACCAGCTCAGGCCCAGAGGACCCCAGAGGGGAGCAGGCCATGCTCCTCCTCGTCAGCAAATGGTGAGGCAGAAGTGCATGCTGAAGAGGGGAAGGAGCTTGGTCATTTGTGGCCAGACTAGAAAGGACGGCTTGGTAAGCATGGGGACCCCTGGATCATCAGGAGGAAAGTACGGAACGTGTGTGTAACCCCAAGTCTGACAGCATGAGGAGGGAGCATCACCCAGGGCAGAAGGGCAGACCCCAAGTGACCTCCAGAGTGTCTCTGAACTGGCCCACAGCACCACAAGGCCAGGGAGCAAGCGTGTTTGCTCACTCCCCAGGGACATGGCATCCGGAATGACAGCCTCGAGAAAGAGCTGGGAGCCACCCCATCCAGTACTGAGGAGGGAGGCCCACGCAGCCACGACCATCCCAAAGGACCCAGAAGAAACATCCCAACGCTGGCGGAAACGAGGACAAAGCCCCTTCCAGTAGTCACAGAGAGGGGTTACGCAGAGCCTGGCAGAATCTGGGCTTGCAGGAAGGCCGTGCCCGCCTCCAGCACTACCCGTCCTGTTTCTGAGAGCCCAGGTCGGACGATACCGGCACTGTGTGGGGTCCGCCAGCGGCACGTCGCCGCTCCCTGCAGGGCTGGCTTGACGCAGCCCTGCTTGCAGAGGCCTGTGGGTGCCAGCTGCGCCGCCCGGGCAGGAGACAGCTCAGACCCAGGCGGGGCCATCACTCCAGTGCTTGACACCCAGGCGTTCCGTTGACACGTTCGCTGCCCCGAGAGCCCTTCCCCGCCGCCCAGCTTGTGCCGGCGCAGCTCCCCAGGGTGCAGTTCGATGGCTTTGCCTGCCGAGGCCCGGCTCGGAGTCCTCGCAGCTCACAGCTCTGTCGTCTTCCTGGGCTCGATCAGGACAGTGTTGAGCATGCCCACCTGGCACTCCTGGTCTTGGAGCTTCCTCGCAGCCTGTGAGGGGCTTTGGCACCAGTTCGACCGCTGACGGCCCCTCTGCCAGTTCCTCAGCATTAGCAGGACGGTGATGAGGACCAGCACCGCTGTCAGCACCCCGAACACCAGCACTGTCACCAGCTGGGCTTCGCTCAGCCCCGAGTCCCTTTGGGTCACCACCTCCTTCACAGAGATTTTCAATAACCCTCCCCCCGGCTCTTTCTCACTGTGGTTGGCCACACGCCGACCCGTGACCACGGTCCTGACAGGCTCTGGCTGCGTCACTCCCGGCATCTCACTGGTGGTACTTTTAACCATGCCGGTGTTCTCATGGTTCTCAGGGTGGTAGGGGGAAGCCCAAGTGGGCTCGGGGACAGCAGTCTCACAAGTTTTGCCAGTAAAACGGTCGGGGCACAAGCAGTCATAGTCGTTGATGCGGTCGTAGCACTTCGCCCCGTTTTTGCAGGGCTGGCTGGCGCAGTCGTTGATGTTGATGGTGCAGAAACGCCCTTCGAAGCCCACCTGACACTGGCAGGAGAAGCGGTTGATTCCGTCATGGCAGGTGGCACCATTGGCACAGGGACGCATCAGGCAGTCGTCCACATCGTTCTCACAGAGAGCCCCCACGAAGCCAGCGAGGCACCGGCAAGTGAAGTTGCTGGCGAAGCCGTTCTCATCTTGACACTGCCCCCCGTTCTTGCACGGAGACCTGTGTGGAGAAAACAAGGACAGGTCATGGCACTGGAGGGCAAGCAGCTTCTCCCACTCCACGGAGGAAAACACACAGGGCGGATCATGTGGCCAGTGGTTCTGGTGCTGGCTCTCTCCTTGGGGGCAGCTATTCTCAAGGAGAAGACTGGGTAGGAGTTTCCACCTCCCGGAGTGAGAGGTGGTGGGACCTCCCAAAAAGCAGTGGCTGTGCCTAGGCCCACCACCCACGAGGTAGGGTCTTCGGCCAGGTGACCTGAAGGGGAAATGTGCCCTCCTGATGTTTCCCAAAGGCATGACGGGTGTCAGCTCATCACGCCTACAGCGGCTAGGGACAGGAATCGGTTCAGATCGCAACACAGACCTGGCAGGATCATGCAGTGCACTCAGCTGAACCAAAGCCAGGGATGGCTTTTGGCTTAACTCCATTAGCACGTGGAAATCCACAGATAAAAAGCCAAGGTGGGCCACTGCTTGGCAGTGTGTGACCCAGAGCTAATGCCGTCTGTAATCTCGCTGCCTCCACTGCCCTGCCTCACCCTGCCTTCTCGCATGGCCCCGTCTTCATCTCACAGTCCTTCCCGTGGAAGCCTTCTGGACACAGGCAGGAATATTCCCCGTCTCGATCGTAGATGCATTGAGCCCCGTTCTGGCATGGGGACTGGTGTTCGCAGATGTGGATGTCTGGGGAGAAAGAAAAAAGGTGGGAATTAATGAGAAGTGAGGGGCAATGTGGCCAATTTAGTTCAAACACAGCCTGTCAAACCCGGGGTGGGGGACGGAGAAATGGCAGGAGCTTCTCTCGCCTCCCCTCCCACAGGCACCTGCAGCAATAGGAGCGCAGTGCCTGCACGGTGCCTCCCAGCTACAGCCTGCAAAATACAGTCTTAGGGGTGCAGAAAAAGCGAATCATCCTGCAAACCTGCATGACGTGAAGATGCTGTGCATGCCATCTGGCTGGCCAGTGTGGACCCCCTGCCACAGAGGAGCCTCTGAGGCTGGAGGAAAGTCCACCAGCCACCTGCCAAAGGCAGAAAGCCCCAGGGGAAGTAGGAGGTGCTGCCTGGAGCCCGGCCATGGCGTGGGAAAGGCAATGAGTTCATCTGCTCCATTTCCTGAGGCTAGCCGGTGTCGCAGCAACTCGTGCAGTGCAGCCAGGGAGCGGGTGCTGGCAGCCTGACCCCTTCTCCAGGAAGGGGATGGTCCCAGCTGCAGCAGCCAGTCAACATCCCCTCTCCAGGGTAGCCCAAGCGGCATCACCTGGGTGGCTTCTGGCTATGCCAGCTCAGCCGTCCATGCAGGCTGTGCTGGGCTTCTGCCCTCAGCACCAGGGGCTGGGATGTCCAGCCCACGACTCACCTTTGTCACAGAACTTGCCGGCCCAGCCAGGGTGACAGATGCATTGCCACGGCTGGTGGCACGTCCCGTGGAGACACCCCGGCATGCGCACGCACTCCTCGCAGTACTCGCCCTCCCAGCCTGGGTCACACCTGCAGGAGGACAGGGCATGGCAGCGTGATAGAACCTGCACAGGGGCCGCGGAAAAGCTTGCTGCTTGCCGGGCAGGGTTCCCGCAGATACGGCGGCGCTGGGAAACCCTCCCAAAGCCTCCCATGGACCTGCTGGCTCCCTCCTCCAGGACATCTGTAGTGGCATCTCATCTTTCCAAGGAAGCAAGCGGGCAGAGCAGGTGCAGACTCACCCTCTGAAGCCAGGGAGGGTGAGGGAAAAACAGAAGTCAGCAGCTTTTAGTGCCCACATCACACTGCTGTGCTCCAGCTGACCGCTCTGTATATGCCACTGCATTAGCTCAGCAATTCCTGCACCTCCCTCATCACGAAGCCAGTCTGGTGGAAAAAGTCCCACCCCTAACCTTGAACTCCCTGAGGGAATCACAGAATCATAGAATGGTTTGGGTTGGAAGGGACCTTAAAGAGACATGAGGCCCCCGAGGCCCATGTTTTCACTGCACCCCTTTGCATTATAAGGTGTGTCACTTTTTGTCCCAAGTGCACCATAATCCAGCTGCAAAACCTTTCTTGCTGTGGCTGGTGTGTGGAATAGACTTCTCAGACAGCTCACAAGGGCAATGTGATGGGAAAAGCCGCAGCACACAACAAGCCCTCTAGCCCCAGAAGCGCGGGGCAGTGGTGATGGCTAAGTGAAGCCAAGCCACGTTGCTCCAGTGGCTTCCCTCAGACCTGCCAGCTCCAAAGGGGAAAGCAAGCGATAACAAGACGAGAGCTGAGTGGAGGTGGCACCAGCCACAACAAAAGCTATACTGAAAGCAGCACGAAATTAAACTTCACGAAACACTGTGGTGTCTAGAGCGAGCAAGGGGGCTCACTTCAGCGACGTGTGCAGCAACAGCAGCTTGGCCAGGCCAGTCCAAGGCGGCGCTCACACCTGGACTGGCCATCGTCGCTGCAGCGTGTTCCAAAGAGATGAGGAAAATGGTTAAAACAATAAGTATACATGCTATTAAGAGGCTTTTTGATGGGAATGGAAGTGATACCATGTGCCTGATAGACTCTGGAGAAATGCATTTATACCTAGACAGGCATGAGCTTACAAAGGGCTGTGGGTATCCCTACCTCCCAGTACCCACAGGGAGCAGGTGCCGTCAACCCTTCCCCTTCTCTAAAAGCCAGACGGCCAACCTAAAACTTGCCAGGGAGGGGCCAGGTGAGCAGCCAAATCTCCCTGAGTTTGGGATGATTTCTACAGGTTCTTCAGCCAAGCTGCTGAAGGGTTCAGCAAATGTTCTGGAGGCCTGAAATCTGGAGCAGCAACCCATGTGTGCTTCCACTGGAAAAAACTGTAGCTGAGCCACCCGCAGCATGGAGAAGTGTGGCATCTCTGGCCAGAGCTTCACAGCATCGACCTCCCCCAACCAGCCACGGCCACCAAAAGGGCTCAGGGAGTAGCGAGGTCTTTGCAGCTGCAGCTGGGGACCCAGCAAAACCAGAGCTGGACACTCCCTGATGCAGCGGATAGCGTGGTCATGGCCATGTGCTGTGCAGATGTCCTGGCCCCCAGGTCCTGGCCAGCACGGCCGGGCCACATCTGCTCCATCAGGTGAGGACAAGTGGCCCAGGCATGGTGTGACACGAGGGGCTGTGCCGCGAAAGGGGGCTGAGCGTGCCCCAGCCAGGAGAACGCGCAGTGCTGGGCAGCCTGTCCCCTTGCAAGCACAGGTGTCTGGGCCAGCCTGAAGCAGCCTGCTCCTCCCAGGGCTGCCCTGCAGGATGGAGGCTCCGGGTGGCCCTACAGTGGGATGAGAGGCAGTGGCAACCCAGGGCAGCCACGTGGTTGCTTCGCAGGCTGAAGTGCAGCGTCAGGCTCTGAGCTTTGCCCCTGCAGGATCTGGGCACAAGCTGGAGCTGGGATGCCAGGGATCATGCACACGCTTCTGCTGCAGCAGCCCCCAGCTTGCTGATGAGCCCCTTATGAAAACACCTGAACACTGCCACCACAGCCCAGGCTTCTGCGAGAGGACCCCTGACACCCTCGTTTACGTGCATGCTGGCAGCATTTCTATTCCACACTCCCAGGGAGAGCATCCCCATCTTAACCAGTAAGGAGGCCAAGGAAGCTGGTCGATCCCTAAGCCTGCCCTGATGACTTTTCCCATTGTATCTGAGCCTGAAGGCTTCCTCCCATCACTCGGGCATGGCCGGGCTGTCCTAAGCTCCCATCTAGACAAAAAGAGCTCAGCAGAATGACATCAGTCAGCGTGGGGATCAGGGAGGACCCTGGAAGCACTGGTGAAAAGGCTGGAGGGGACCAGCAGGTGGTTGAGGGATCAAACTCTCCCACTCGAGAGTGTGTCAGGTAAAAAGAGCTGTTGTCGATTCTAGATGTGGGTAAGTGGAGCAGGAGGCCCTTAAACTCAGGGCAGGGGTGTAGGCCCTGGGGACACAGCATCAGGGGAGGGAAAGCAGTTACAGTCAGGGGAGGCAGGAGTGGAGAGCCAAGGACAAGCCGTACCTGCATTTCCCATCCTGGTCACAGCAGCCATGGGCGAGATTACAGCGCTCGCTGCAGTCATCACCTACAAGGCAGGAGACGGGTTGAGTTGTGTTAAGCAGAGACCATAGATGACTCCAGATCTGCCCATGGCCCTGTTGGCTCACAGCTTTTTTTAACTTCCTAGGCACTCAGCTTGCCCTTCCCCAGAGCTTGGAGGTAGGGGACCTTCATCCCAGCGGCTGGATGCCACACGAGAGAGGAGGATTTCAGTCACCCAAGCAGCAATAACACAGCCTTTACGGAGAAGTGGGAACCTCGTTCAAAACGACCTGGTCTCTGATCAACTTCCTCACCTTCCCTCTGCTGCCTCCCTTAGACTTTGGGCCCTTCTGGGCAAGAGCTGGGGTTGCCCACACATTAAGGCAACCTGTGTAATAGGGCCTGACCCACTTGGAATCTTGGTCATGCAGCAAGGATGGTGGGAAAGCTCAGAGTCAGGCACTGCGTGGGGCACAAAGGGACTGAGGATGGAAAAGAATGGCTCCTCTTTATCTCCCAGGATGTCCCCATCCCCAGGGACAGCTCTTGGCACAGAGCAGTCTGGTCAAGGCTCCTGCTCTCCACCAGCACTCCCCCTCCGGCACTGAGAGGCAGGACTGGGCATTGCATGGGGCCAGGTATCCAGTTCTGTTTATTTATTTAAAAGCAACAGAAGCTGTAACTGAGCCATGGCCTTGCCATGCCACTTCTCATCCTCCTCTTGGCACTGGCCTTCTTTCTCCATCCAGGTGTCCCTTTACATTTCTACCTTTCCACCTAATTCGTTGCTTATCCAGAGCAGGAGTAGAGCAAACTAATCTTTGGGAAGGGATTTTGTCTTATGGAATCCAGGATTAGCCATTCAGTTTGGGCATCTTTCCCACTTGCCCTGCCTCTTCAAGGAGGCTCATTCAGGGATCCATTCACCCTAACTGTGAGGGACAGAGCAGCAGGACCTCTCACTGCTGGTCGGCTCAGGCACTGCCAGTCCATGGCCACCAAAGCAGGGGTCCCTACAGTTGCCACCAGTCACACCTCAGGTGCCAGATGGCTGAGCAGCATTTTCTGGTCTTCCAGGCCAGGTCAACTCAATTTTGCATGGAGAACTGAGGAGACTTCAGCAATGCCAAGGATAGGTTTGGAAAGAGGGATATAAGAAAGTAGGCTACATGCCTACAGGGACTCACCTTGAGCAAGCTGGTGATGGGCCAAGAGGATCCAAACCAAGGACATGAGCTGGAGACAGAAGCTCCTGAGCATGGTCAGTGTGGCCCCACCGAGATGAACACCTGCAGAAAGAAAAAGAGTAAGCTCAGAAAAATCCCCTGGCTGACACCACAGCTTCACTTCACGCATCCCTTCCTCTCTGCTACCTGGCAGTTTGTTGTTGAAACATCCAGTTTTGTACGGACTTGTCACCGCACTCCTCTCTGTCCTTCCAGGCTCTTTCCTCTAAGGCAACGTTGGAGCACTAAGAATCAAAACGCCTTTTAAAATGCACGTACGGGAGAACTGAGTGCGCACACGCGATCCTGAGCATGTAATAGCTCAGGCTGCGACTTTGCACCTTGGAGCACCTGCCCCCGCTAGCTGCTGTCAAGAGAGCAGAAGCCTCCAGAATACCAGCCTCACTGTGGGGACCGTGTTCAAAAGAATGGATGGGCTGAGTCTTTTCTACAGCACCCAGGCTTTGCAAGGCCTTCAGGAGGGCAAGGAGTCGAGTAGATTGAGCAGGTGCTGAACAGCAGCCCTATTTTCCAGGCAAGGGAAGCGATAGGCAGTAGTCCCGTGCGGCAGTCCCGGGTAGGAAAAGCAAACACACCTCTCGCTCGGTGCGGACCTTTCCCTCGGCTGTCCTGCAGAGAGCCCCGTCTGCCCAGGGTTCCTGCACCCATCCACTTTCCGACTGCCTCCTGCCCTCTTGAAGTAACGTTAAACACCTTCCAAAAAAGCTTCATTCCCTCCCAGCCTTCTGGGGTTGTTAAGGGCAGGAAACTCGAGGGTGATATCATAAATGTATTACTATAATGAGATGGGAGGGGTTAAACGGTTCTGCTAGGAGAGCGGTGAAGGTATGGAGCAGACTCCATCCAGCTGCGTGGGTGTGATGGGCAGGGGCCATTCCACTTTCAACTCGACTCTTCAGCTCAGGAAGGTTGTGTTGGGTCAAGATTTGCATCAAAGACTTCTGAGGTGGGGAGAGAAGTCCTCCCACCCACCCACAAGTACACATGCATTGCCGGAAGAGGGTCCCTGCTAAGGGCTCTGCCTGCTTGGACCAGGCAAGATAGCCCACCGAAAGCAAGGGTGCTGCTCGAAGCATCTCTCCAGCAAACAAACCATCGCCTACGAGGGATGCAGCATTTTCCAAGGGGCCACAGGATGTTATCATCCCCACCCCAGCCAAATCCCAGCACGGACCACCACATCCTCCATCCCCACCGTCCCCTTGTCACCACGCATGCAGGACCCTCCTGTGCCTCCTGCCCCGGAACGCTGGGCAGCATTGAACGGCTGCGGCGTTTCAGGAGAGGGTGAAGCGGTTCCTACAAAACTTATAAAATTATTTGGGGCTGCGCAGTTGGTATCCCATTCCTCCAGGGCTGTGGGGAGCTCAACCTCTGACCACGTCATTGCAGAGGTCGTTTCCCCACGGCTCCCCACAGCCCCCTCACTCGAGGTGCAGCCTCTCAGACCTCTTGGCGTAGCCGCCCCACGGGGGCTGCTCCCCGC
>NW_010247417.1:0-10651 GCF_000690775.1 Eurypyga helias | reverse complement strand
CTGCCACCGCCGAGGTCCATGCTGAATGTAGAATTACAGGTTATATTTCTACATAGATCAAGAACATTAAACACACTTGCATTGTAAATCCTTTTAGTATAATGATACTTATGACTTTGCATACATATCATATATCAAAGTAGTGGATTTTTTTTTTCATTCCCTTACATCTGGATGAATATTGCATTTTATCAGAATGACATTTGAAGCAAGGCACTTTTAGAAGTTTACTGGGTGTATGTTTCTATGAATAGGGATGGATGAAGTTAAGTAGATGCTAAGAACCCTTCCTGCATGATGACTTTTACTGAGTTAGAATCACACTGTGGTGGTGTCGATATGTTATATTATACTATAGTCACAATTCTAAAATTATTCATAAATTCACATTTCATAAAATCTCACCTTAAAAAAGTCAAAGGGAGTGCTGCAAATGATAACATGAGGCTTTCACCAGTGAATAAAATAATGAAGGACTATTAAATACTTTAAACATCCGTCATAATTAATCGCTTATTCTATGCATGGCTACCTTTCTTACTAATTTTGACATTTTCATCTAACCATATGTAACTTTTCATATTACTATTTAATATAAATTTATGCTGCCTAATAAACTGAAATCATAGCTTCCAAGATTGTGATGGTTTATGTCATTGTAACAAAACATATATTTTAAGATGAGCAAGCTTCTCTGTATGTATAACATACAGTTGACCCTGCATTACTAGCATTATCAGCATAGAGGCAAGGATACCATCCATTTAAATACTCAGAGCAACCATGACAACTTTTATAATAGGGTATACATG
Source organism: Eurypyga helias (assembly GCF_000690775.1). Lineage (NCBI taxonomy): Eukaryota > Metazoa > Chordata > Aves > Eurypygiformes > Eurypygidae > Eurypyga > Eurypyga helias. The sequence continues at coordinate 9,839 of NW_010247417.1, read as the reverse complement.
TTCTGCCACTACATTGTTCTCACATAACTTTTATTCTCAAAATGCACTGTTGAGCCAAACACGAATTTCTGTCAACAAGCACCTCCAAAGAAACCTGTTCTTTGTTGCCTTTGGGACAGTCACACGTGAGGTGCTCAGGCAGATATCAACATGAGCTTTTCTGATCCCAACAGCAGATTTTTTTTTCATTTCAGTCCTTTTTCTAGAGGAAAACAACACTCTTATACTGAAAATATTTCTATTTAAACATTGTTCCTGTTGCCATTCTTTCTATCAATGCTATATTGAAATGGACATTATTTTTTACCCCAAACAATAAACATCTTGCAAATTTAATATAAGGTCTAAATTTAACGAAAGGTTTGCACAAAGAAAGTTTTTATACAATAAATTCTAAAGAATTAACTGTAAAGAAGAAATTTAATTACTGATTAAATGGTATGTAACATTCACCATGTAGGAAGATAAAGATGGATCAATAGTAGTAAAAAACTCTGTAAAAATAGTTGGACATAGCTCAGCCTAGAAATCATTTAACTGTATAATTCTAGCTACCATAAATAGCAGATGCTGATTATGTTATTGGAATGAGAAATTATATATGTACTTAAAGAATTGTGATTTCCATACCTGAGTCATAATTTATTCTAGCCAAAGAAATGTATATACATTTTTATTAACAGTCTAAGCTTACTGGTAGCTTAGGTCATGATGTTAGCACTTGTATGAGCATTTAGACACTGTTCTATTAAAACTAAAGGAATTCCTCCTTTGAGCAATTGCTTATTTGCAACTCTTACTCAACACGTTTAGTCAGTTGGTGGCATGTTTTGCATACTCCAAGACAGAGTAATCTTTCTTTCTTTCTTTCTTCCTTTCTTCTTTTCTTCCTTCCTCCCTCCCTCCCTCCCTTCCTTCCTTTCCAATTTAAGTCTCCTAATCCCTTTCAGCAGTAAAGACATTCACATGAGTCCTCTGAAGTAAAAACAATGTTCAACTTATTCTGCTAAATGTTAAAATATTCAAAGTTAGATATCTCCAGCGGGAGTTCTTATGAAAGATGAACACTAGAATAACAATTGTTTTAATAGGTTTGGGTCATCAGTATGTTCAAATCTCTGTCTTGAGGCTATGAGACAGCTTAAGGCTATCCTAGTTTAGTACCTATTAATTAGTTCAGGTACCGAGTTACTTGTAATGGGCAGAGAGATAGGGTTCTCACATTTTGCCCAAACTAATATTTACACAGAAACTTTGGTTTCAACAAACTGCCATATTCCTAATAAAACCAGGGGAAGGTGATGGTAACAGAAAATTGTCACACAGATATGATCATAATCTGGGAACCAAGCAGAATCACACCATTAGTCCACCAGATAAAATAATCTAGCAGGATTTAGAGCAGTCCTGCTGACAAGGAATGAATTTTCATATGAACTGTCCCAGACTGACTACTTCTTTGATACTAATAAAAAAGCAGTGTTCCCTCTCATTTGTTAAAATGCAAGGTTATGTTAAATAATTGGTTAAAGGAGAAAAATTGGTAGAATACTATAAATGCCATTCAAAAATATACTTGCATGACAATAACAGAGAGAGGAAAAAAAATATACAAAAAATAAAGGGATAGCAGAAACTTCAGTATTTAATAAGGTAAGTAAATAACAGTATTCACACAGCACAAGCTTCCTACACATGACATATGAGAACTAATTAGGGAGTAGTCCTAACATTTTATTATTAACTCCCATGCTGTAGGCTAAAAAGAATCAAATACATTTAAGTAAATTAGTTTCATAGCCAGCAGTATTATTGCTATAACTGGATAGATGTAAAGTTAATAATAAGTAGTTAGAAGCATGATACATATGTGTATATTTGTATATGTTATAAATATGGATTTGTACATATACACACATATGCGTGTATGCCTTTTTACTTTTACTATCGTTATGTAACCTGAATCGCCAGGGATCTTCAGAAATCTGTCCACCCTAAAGTGAAAACGTATACATCTAAAATGTATTCATTCTATCTTGACCTACACTTGGCAAAACATAAATAAGATAACATGTTTTAAAGCTGCTTTTTTATTTGGGTTTGGGTTTTTTTCCTGCATATAAAGAAGGCATATCCTGATAGATGTTCCACAGATGACCAGGTTATCTGAGAATATATGTCTCACAAGATGAACAGGTTATCTCATAAAAAATACATTGATGGATTGACTGCTCACAGAATGGGTACATTATCATAGAAAACAGCAAGCTTCTGTGGAAAAACAAGTTAGTCTTGTATAAGAAACACATTACTTGCCCTGACCATAAGTAAAAATGCAGGTGGATCCATCCATAAATTAAGACAGTAACAGGTTTTCTAAGACTCTGGAAAACTCCACTGAGTTGTGCAGATTTCCGTTTTCTTCACAATGGAATATGCAGGCAGAATTGATCACTCTGATGTGCTACTAGTTAGGTAAACATTGTTTTATTATCACTAAAATGAGTTATGATGCAGTATCTGACAGAAAGACCTGTTGATCGTTTTTGGCTGGGTCTTAGGAAAATAAGTCAGGGAACCAATAATGATCTTTATTTTTATCCTCAGAACTAGAGATTGTTTCAACATTTTCATTTTTGGACCATTTTGAAATAATGACCAGAAAACATTCAAACTCCACATCACTTTGAACATAACAAAGACTTTAAAAAAATCATTGTAACAGTAATTTACTTCAAAAGTCAAACTGTGTACAAAATTAGGGAGTCTGTTAAAAGGAAACTTTAAAAGGGTAAACTATTATGGAAATACACGCCTCCAGATTTATTTCAAATATCTCTTATGCTTGCTTGAACAATGAATGTTATCTCAGGAAAAAATTTGTAAGAAGACACATGAACAGTTAAACAACAGTATAAAGCAGCATATTAGAAATAAAAATTACATTCTAAAATCCATAAGTAGCAACTAGATGAAGAAAATAGAAGAAAGTATAAACTCTCGCTAAGTTCACATGCTGTTCACCTGAGAGTGATAAAGAATTCAGTGAAATTTCCAATTTGTTAATTTGCTGTATAGCCTCTCATTTAAATTGTTCTCAGGATAACTATAAGGACTGTAATTATTTTTTTTTTTTTTAAAGAAGGCTCTAAGTGGTATCCCAGTAACAACCGACAAATAGACATGTTCCAGACAAATTAGGAAAAATGTAATGCAGAATAAAGTAAGCAGGTATGCAGATAAATAATATTGATGCAGGAAGGATGAATCCCACAACTTCTGTAGAAAAATACTTGCTGAAGTAAAAACAAGTATATATATAAAATTATTAGAATTATGTTGATTATTTAAACAACAAAAATACTATGAAAAGGACCTCTTATAGACACAGGCATGTCATGAAATTAATGAAATCCAGAGGGAAGTTAATTTCATGGATTCATAATTGATTTAGGAGTTGAATACAAAGATAGAAGTGGTTAATTTTGACAGAAAGGAGTTATTAGCTTTGCAGTTAGTTCCACAGAAATCAGAGCTCAAACTTTTACAGCTCAAAATATGCATAAGCAAGTTAGTAAAACCAAAACTCGACTATGAAGAGTTGGAGGTGATCTGACAATACCGAAAAAAGACACAACAAAATGATGTTTAGAGAACTAGAGAATATTAACAGAGTACCTTTTGTGTCCTAATAACTTCCTCCCTTCTTCATTTGTTGTTGTCTTGGAGCTGTAATTTTCTTCCAAGAAAAACATGGGGTTTCTCTGTCAAAAATCTTTTCATTAAATTTTCAAGGAACATGTTGTACTGGAAAGGTTTTCCAACAGTCATAGAACCATAGAATGGAAGGGACCCTAAAGGTCGTCTAGTTCCAATTCCCCTGCTGTGGGCAGGGACACCTTCGACTAGACCAGGTTGCTCAAAGCCTCATCCATCCTAGCCTTGAAGACAGCCAAGGATGGGTTTGTTTGGGTTTTATTCTTTTTTTAACTCTAAGATACTAGTTTAACTTTGTTCCGATTTTTCAATTTTGTTTATTATACAAACAGAGCCTGTGTAAAGCTCCACTTCTTCATTTCCATTTGCTGGAATAAATTGTCTTTATAGACTGAAAAAGTGGTATATCATTTGTGGGTTTTTAGTTCCCAAATGCAGGAGGGCATGCTAGCCAACAGAAGGAAGCTACATCCCAGAACCAGAGACAAAAGAGGTATGACTCCAGACCCTATTGACTAGAACATGGAGCTAAAGAGCTGGGGTTCTCATCTGTACTTTCAAGTATTAACATTCTTTTCATTAACAGTTTAGTTATAGTCTCTCTCTGAGTTCCACATCTATTTCTTTAAAAGAGCAGAAATCCAGCAAGGTGGAAAGACCATGCTGTCAGCTTTGATCTGTTGATCTGCTTGTTCATCACAACTCCCAGAAGGAGTGAAATGTATGTTTGAGTCTCCTTGGGTTGACAAGAGCACATACTCCTGCACTCTTTATTTTGAGTGACTAAGACATTCCTTAAAATCCTATTGAGATTTCTACCAAGACATAGATATATACTTCTTACATTAGATAATACTCAAGAATGATGAAATGTGGATGCAAGAGTGTCAAGTTCCCAATCTATCTTCATATACCATTTTAGACACCTAGTTGATCTGACTCAGATGAGCCAAGTTACTCTTCTTATCGCAGAAAGAAATTTAAAAGAGTATTTGATTGCTATTTCCTCCCCTCTAGCATTTTGTTTTGTAAACAAAACCTTCTGCTGTGTTTTCATTCTTGTCTCATACACAACAGCAGTTATTAGTAATTCTAGACCGACATGTTTATTTGGTGTAAATCAGTACATGGTTTTATAGAAACATGGTGATTTACACAACCTGAGTTTTTTACCTTCCTTTGATGTATCTCTGAGTTATACTAGGAATAAGAAACAGGAAACACCAGAGAAACAAAAACCTTAGTGCAAGAGAGAAAAGGTGAAAAGAGATGAGAGATGAGATTATTCACAAAGAACTTATAGTGATGCATGATTCAGTCTGTAAATTCTGGAGATATAATCAGTGACTATAAGGGATTAGCTTTCTTTCAATTTACACAATATATTTATTATCCTTAAGCCTTTCATACAGAGTTGCCTTAAAGTTTCATATGGGGACTGAGAAGGGAAGACACCAATGTCATTTTCACAATCTTTTTAATTAAGATTTTCTATAAATGGCGTGTAAAACACTAATGCTTTTCAGCACACAAGACACGAACAGGGTCCTGAACCTGATGTAACACTTGGAAAGCATTTTAGCAAAGCAAAAAAATTTTAATTATTAAAAGGTTACATGGGTGGTTCTGCTCTGTTTGTCCATAACACTCTCAATATGGCATGATTGTCTGCATTGTAATACTCAGCAGCAGCAAACTGTGCCGCTAACACACTAAACCAGAACGTTTTCCAGCAGTCAGCTAATTGGAAAATTGTAATAAAGTGTAAAGCATGTATTATGGCCCCATATGATTCTAGCCTATTCCAGCACCTCCCTTGCTGCTTCCTGATTTTTTATATTTCTTGTTCCACAGCTATTGGTATTCATAAACCAATTTCATGCGTATTGGCATTTTAGTCAGCTTGAACGTTCTTTTACATGAAATGAACACAGTATTTCATGGCTAATCATCTTTCTTTTTAAATACTTTATTGCTAATGTATGTTCCAGTGAATATAGAATTCCCAGACATAATGATAAAGGGTTGAACCACATAGCCTATGATTTATACGGGCTACATTACCATGTGGAAAAAAATATTCAATACTCTGCACTGTATTATCTGTTACCATGACTGCCCTCACAATAGCTGCTTGGTTACAATTCTTTAACTACAGAAGCTTAAAGTTAAGCATTATAATTCCAGAATTCCCTGGTGAAGTAAATGAATATCCAAATGAAGAATTCTCAAGTTACAGCTAAAGAAGTTGTTACCCTTTAAGGATAAAATACAGTAACAATTTTTTTGCTCTCAGCCAGAATTTATTAAAAAAAAAAAGAATGAGCCAGAGATTAAATTCATCCAGAACTGAATTTAACACCTTCCTGTGACAAAGAAAGATGAGGCTGCACCTGACCAAAAATACTTTTTTTTATCTTATGATTTTGAACTGATTCAGGAGAAGCTACTACTTATCATGTTACCAAATCTACTTCCAGCTGCAACTACTTGTTCCCTTATTTCTAACCTCAGAGTAAAGTACTGTCCCAGCCATGGCCTTCCTAACTTACAAAAGCTAAAGAAACTATAGTGTATGGTTGAACTGCAGAAAAAGCTTGCCAACATTATTACAATTTTTTCCATCTCTTTGCATTTGGCTTGAACCAATCCATTGTGTCTAGATTCAGTAAACAGCCTGTGTTGCATCCAGCCTTTTTCACACTACCCAGAGATTTGTACTTTTAAATATCAGGTGAAACATATTCGAACTGCTTACACATTATCTTTAAGAACAGTTTCTTCACCTTTTTTCATATCCTTATCTAATTTAACTGACCTTGAGTGCCAGGACATGTCAACCTGCTTTATCAAGAACTGGCAAATATTATAAATTACACGGATCCTGAATATACTAAATCTATCCCATTGACATCATATTCACCTTCCTATACCAAAGAGCACTGAAGCTTGAAAGTGATAGGAACCCAGTGTTACTGCTACTCATTTAAGCATATTGTATAGAACAATCATACTGATTTGTGTACCACGATTATGAAAAAACCTGCCTTTTACTGAGAATATACTTGGAATTTGTGACAACAGAAGAAAAGATTTTTCTTCACCCCTGCTGGGAATATGATACTGCAACTTTACAGCAAATTTTACATCTTCATATTATGATCATTTTGATATACTATGCATTTCCAAATTATGTAGAGGTTTCACAACACTTTATTGACTAAGGCAAGCATTACCACCATTTTGAGGACTTAGCGTGAAAATATGTAAGGCACATGGAAACTGGATAAGACCAAGTCTTAGTCAAGTGACCATTTCACTAGATCATCTCTGGCCTAATAGTCATGAAGTACTCTGGATCTACTAAAATCTAATTTAGGTTTAGTGCAGTGTATCATATCACCATACTGAGAAATCTATATTATAGAGTAATAAAGAAACATCTAGTGTAATGTAACTCCTGTTTGTAATATAGAAATGTGAGTGCTCTCTTACTCATAGTTTATGCTTTTCTATGCACATACTTTTGTTGAAACGCAGTGTGAAGTCAGTTTTCACCTACTGCTAACTTCAGTGGAAGTTCAATATGTTTATGCCAATTTTGAATTAAGTTCCTCATCTCCATTTTAAAGCAATTAGCATGCTTTTGTGCTAGTCTATTAGTTGCAAAATCAATCAAAGAAGCTTTTCATTCTTTGGCCTTTCATTAAGTCAGAGAGACATTCTCCACAAGGAAAACATAGAGAGGTTCGGTATCTTTCAGTTTGCCTTCTTTCTTTCATAGGACTCTAAACTTCTTTTGTTTTCTTCTGTGGAAAATGTACAAGGTTTGCACTGAGGAATCTGAACCGAGTTCTACTTCCTCAGTGAAAGGCCGTCGATAATTGCTTTCTATAAAAAGGATTAACACCTCCATTACTCTTTACAGACAAAATTATAAATATTAGATATGTTTTCCCTTTGTTTAGTTGATTATGGTGATTTGTCACGTATAGCCAGAAAATCATACTGTAGAAAGAACTGTTTGCATAACAATAAGCCTTATCTGGTGAATGACAAAAACACTACCTGATGGCTAGGTGAGACTAAAGTAAAAGCAAGGACCTAAAAACATAAGTTTAGATTATGAATAATGTTCCATCAGTACCACTCTAAATATTTCTAACAACACATGAGCAAAACCATGTCAGTTTTGGTCAAAACAAATTCTTACAGAACAGATTCTGTAAGCATCTACAGTCTGGAATTTCCTCTGCTTATGGTCCTGTGTGGCTTAACCTGGTAGCAACTCTCAGAGAAAACCTAATCAGTAGAGTCCCCTAACATATGAAGCTGGTGCTGCTGCTTTTTTTTAAACATGATGATTGGCATGTATAATAACTTAGTGATTTTATGACACAGTATAATAAAACTAAATCCCCTCCCACTTTTCATTGCCTAAAGGTATTCAAATATCTCTCTCAGCTGACAAAATTCTTTCTTGCCTCTACAAGGCAAGAAAACATTCCTCTTGGAGTTCTTCCACTACATAGCTTCACTGGAAACAGAAAGCAAGCAAATGCTTTCCAAGTTGTTTCCATAGCATAGTGGTTAGAGCACACATACACCAAATGTAGTGGCTATGATGCAAGGATTCTATTGCTTTACAGGAACAGGAATAGTAAAAGAGTAAAAGACTAAGGAGTTCTCAAAACGAATGCCATTAGTCAGACTTCTCCTCCTGGATTTCTTATAATGATTATACTAGAGAATCCCATGTGTCTTGCCCATTGTTTCAAGAACAGATCTAGCATAAGTGCCTGAACAACTAGCAGCTCCAAGTCCTTGTGGAAAAGCATAAAGGACCTTTTGTGACCAAGAACACAGGAATTACCTTCTCTAGAGAAGTCATTTGCCCCTAGAATGGGGCTACTCCCTATCATCAAGTTTACCCTTACATCTATTTGTCCTCCCCTACTGGGATCCCAGGGATTTTATACTAGTTTCTAGATTTTACCATGGAGACTAAGCCTCTAGTAGCTATAAAGCATTTAGTGTCATGATGAATGCAATCCGCTGTATCTTTCAGTCCATGGGGTTCACAAATCCAAGGCACTGTATGTATTCTTGAGCATCATCTAGCAGGGTTTTTATAGTTTACAGATACACAGATTTAGAACTCCACTGCCACACAGCTTTGGAACATTAAGAAGGATTTAAAACAAAATCAACCCATATGTTGACTAAATTATTTTCATTTCTGTTGAATCTAGAGACCCGTGGGCTTTGCTTTTTCCTGATTGTGGAAGGGAGTAAAGAACCCTGAGTTATTACAAAGTTTGCTGGTCTGTTTCCAGGATATCTATTTAGCTAAGAAACTTTTTAGGTGTTATTTTGCTTTTATGAAAAATTAAAAATGGTTTAAAGTTTTCTCCAAATATAAAAAGAAAGATAAAAAATAAGAGAAGGTACAAATGGGAAACTTTTCACATGGAAGTGGAAATTAAGAAAGGGTGAAACTAGCCCTAAGAAATCTCTACTTGAAATCTGTAAACTGGGTTTACAACTGGGATACAAAAACTTCTGAATTCATGATTAAAACTAGCATTTTAAACTGATCTATGACCTAGTTTATATACATTTCCAGCTATAGTCCCTTTTCAAGGTACTTTTCCAGAGAAAAATATAAGATTTTAGACAAGTTACTACTTTAAAGTCTTGCTTACAGAACTAATGATGTAGAGTACACCATCTGCTTCAGTTTATAGTGATTCTACAGATATATGCCTGCACAACTCACTTCATTGTATCTGAGGCATGGTTCTTTCCTTGCAAATTACAACCTGGTTTTAACTTCTCAAAGTGGCTTAGATTTTTAGAAATTTTTTTTTTTAAATTATGTAAAATAGTAGTAACTTACATGATAAGCAAGGGAAATCAGAGCAAATTTCTACATTTCTACATTTTTTTTTTTCCAGGCACAAATTTGGCCTACTTTTTTTTTTTTTTTCAGGCACAAATTTGGCATATGTTCTAATAGTAAATCATTCCAAGTAGGATTTTTCACAGAAAAATACATTGAGCAAAACTAACATTTGTATTTTTCTTGCCCTTTTAATATTAACATTAAATTATATTTTATA
>NW_010247416.1:0-562 GCF_000690775.1 Eurypyga helias | reverse complement strand
CCCAGGCTGGTCCCCGGTGCCGTCTGGGGGTCCGGGCAGTTGGGGTCAGCACCGTGGGGTCCCTCACCGGGCAGTGCGGTGTGGCAACGAAGGGCTGGCATGCCTTGAGGAGGAATCCCAGCCAGAAATCCGCCAGCTCCTGCCGTGCGGAGGAGACCGGCGGGCTCCTCTGGAAGTGCTTGTAGAGCAGGAAGGTCTCCATGACCGAGACCAGGTACCTGCAGGGACGTGGGGGGCGAGAGAGGAGAGAGGGATGTCCCCAGCACCCCCTAAAACCCCCTAAACCCCTTCCTGGGGCACAGGCACTGAGGACTGGAGACCAGGTCTTGCCCGCGTGGGCATGTGCCATGGCATTCCGTGCCGTGCCGTACCAGCCGGGCGCGTTGAGCTTGTAGAGCTTCTCAGAGGCTTGGATGACTTTGGTGAGGTCGTTGGCCAAGATGCCGGCTCCGAGGCAAAAGCCCACGTCCCAGTAGTAACGCAGCTCCCCCGGGCTGCCCTTGCGACCTTGCAGGCAGCTCAGCTTCACCCCTGGACACCGGCAGCAGGACCCCATCACCCC
>NW_010247415.1:0-802 GCF_000690775.1 Eurypyga helias | reverse complement strand
CGGGCGGCACCCGGCACCCTGAGCCCCCCAGGGACCTCGGGACAGCCCCGTGGGGGGGATGCTGGGGGCAGCAGGGAGCATTTGGGGACCACCGAGGGGGGTCAGGCCAGAGGATGATTGGAGGACATCAGAGAGTCAACATGGGGTATGCCACAAGGGACCCCAGGGGACCAGCTCAGCCCTGGGTGATGTGGGGTGACTGGGGGGACATTGGGAGTCACCACGGGAGATGGGGAACGCCCCAGGGGACCAGCCCTACCCTTGGTGTACACAAGTGTGGGGCAGTTGGGGGTTACCTTGGGCTGTCATGGGGAATGAGGTCCCCGCAGGGGACCCCAAGGGACCAGCCCTGCCCTTGGTGCCATCAAGGGGACGTCAGGGGACATGAGGGGTTACCGCAGGAGACGGGGGACACCCCAGGTGACCAGCCCTGACCTGGTGTGGGGTGATCCAGGGACATGGAGGGCCATCATGGGGCATGGAGGGACCATAGGGGTCCCCAAGGGACTGGCCCCTCCCTTGGTGTGTCCTGGGTCTGGCAGTGCCAGTGGCACGTCCTTCCCCGGGGGCCCCACGCCGGCCAGCTCTTCTGCTTCGTTAGCTCGTTAACGAACTATGCCTAGTACCCATGGGCTGCCCCCCTCCCTGGGTAGGGGGTGGGAGGTGGATGGGACATAGAAGGCAGGGGATGGCATGAGTGGGGGGCTCACCAGCTTCTGCATGTTGGCGGCGGGGGGCTGCACTTTGCTCCTCAGCTTGTTGTGCAGTGAGAGCACCAGGAAGGTCTCCTTCATGCTGAGAG
>NW_010247414.1:0-1586 GCF_000690775.1 Eurypyga helias | reverse complement strand
GTCTCCCGCCCACCCTCCCGCCCGGCACGGTGGGCCCAGGTCCCCATCCCTTCAGCTGCTCTCTTCAGGAACCTGACCCGGGATGGGGAAGTCCATCCTGGTCTGGTCCAGCCTGTTCCTGGGGCTGGGGCTGATGCAGCTGGCATGGGTCTCCAGCGTGCAAGTCGCTCTCTGCAGGAACTGCAGGAAGTTTTCCTGGACAGAAGCCTCCGAGATGGAAAGGCAGAGCTCCTGGCCTAAAGGCCGGTTGAAACAGCTGCGCCGGAGCCGGAAGAGACTAGCAGCCCGTAGAAGAAGGGATTGATGGCGAAGGAGGAGTAGGCGATCCAGGTGACCACCATCTCCCCGTGCCCGCCATCCGCCGCGCCAGCAGCGACAGAGGAGTGCAAATGGAATGCAAAGAAGGGCAGCCAGCAGCACAAGAACTGTCCCACAATGAGAACCAAGGTGAGGATGGCCTTGTTGCTGCCCAAAAAGCGCTCCGGCGTCAGCCTGGGCAGTGGCAGGTTCCGGGTGGTGATGATGGTCACTTGGCTGGCAACGGAGTCGGCCCGGTGTCTTGGCACAGTTGCCTGTGCTGGCACAGGCACCTGCTGTAGGGTTGCCATACGGGCCACGCGGTAGATGCTGCAGTAGACGGCAAAGATGATGATGGTGGGCAGGACAAAGCAGGCGATGCTGAAGAGGATGACAAAAACCTTCTTGTGGGCCCCGGGGCTCCAGTAGACCGTGCAGCGGCTGGCGCTGGTGGCACCGTTGCCCTGAGGCCAGCCCACCAGTGCCAAGATGGTGATGAGAACAGACTTGACCCAAATGAAGATTACTCCGGCCACTGCCAGCCTGATGGTCATCTTGACCTCGTACCTCATGGGGTGGACGATGTAGTAGTAGCGCTCCACGCTGATGATGGAGACGGTGAGGATGGAGGCACTGATGAAGCAGACGTTGAGGAATATCAAGGCCTGGCACTCGGCAATGCTGTAGATCACCCTGCTGAAGCAGGAGGAGCTGGAGATGATCCCCAGGGGCATGAGGAAAATGGCAGAGAGGAGGTCGACCACGCAGAGGTGGCAGACGAAGATGAACTTCCTGAGAAGGGGGGTTTTGAGAATGACGAACATCACCACGGCGTTGGCTACCAGGGCGGTGAGGGTCAGCAGGACCATGCAGAGGAGACCCACCACCTCCAGGGCGACAAACTGCTTGGGGACGGAGAGGGACTCCAGGCTGTCCGTGGCGTTCAGCCCCTTGTGGCTCACCATCCCGGCCCCAGGGGCTACGCCAGCAGCTCCGGTGCCTGGGCAGGAAGGGCTCCTCTTCTGCGTCCCGTAGCGGGAAACCCCCCCGCGACCATGGCCACTGTCTTCTCCGTGCCTGCCGGGGGTGGGGAGCAGGGCATGAAGGAGAAGGATTGAAATGAGGAAGAGTCTCAGAGGAACCTGGAGACGACCTGACCTCCCCAAAATGCTGGAGCAGGGAGAGGTGCCCAGCGAGGTCACGGCGCCCTGCCTAGCTCAGGGCTGGCGCCTGACCTGTCCCCAGCCTGGCAGGGGTGGCACTGGTGGGACCTGCGGGCACCCATGCCA